>NW_015505670.1:668417-681565 GCF_001515645.1 Sinocyclocheilus grahami
TATATATATATATATATATATATATATATATATATATATATATATATATATATATATATATATATACATCAAATTTTGTTAGAAGACTTGTGCATAAATATGCATAACAATAAACATTTACTTAATCTTAGATTGTCATTTGACCAAATAAAATGAGCAGTTTTCCAAGAAATGTTTCTTAAAACATTTCTGTTTTAATAATAATAATAATAATGCTAGCAATAATAACTACATATTAAAATCTTTACTAAAAAAGTGTTCTAAACAATTTTGTGGCAATTTCCACATATACATGATACAAACACTGCTTTATTTGATACTGTGATAATTTTTTACATACATTAAATTCACAGCTTGGATGGAAACATACAGACTGCTCAGAACAGCTACTGCAGTAGCAGTGTCTTGTGTTAATTAATTTCTTCTCTTAAAAACATAACTTTTTGATTATATTACACAATACGAAGAAGTCTTGTTTATTTCAGCTGGCTTCATGACAACTGCATCCAGATCACATGACCATCCACATCCAGGGAATAGGCACTCCCATCTTAGTAAAAACTACAGCGATTCCAATCCCATCTGTACATGAAATCACCACCTCAAACATTGTTTTGAAGTCTAATCCCGTCTGAATAGTGCTATTGGCTCTGTCGAGGATCTATGACACATCAGAGCGCATAAACCTTTCCTTTGCAAGAGCTAATCACAGCCAGATTGGGTTTCATTTTAGGAGCTCCTTTAGTGTGTAGAAAACCTGAGCATTCAGAGTGAGGCGTGACTAATCTCATCGTTTTAGCCAGAGCTGTATTTTTTAAAACTCTGGAAAGTGGGGCAGCGAGCTGTGCCATGAAATATTGAAACTTCCCCCCCTCCGGCCCCATGAGCATAAATAGAGAGGCATTCGTCAGTCTTTCCCCCTCCTTTCCATCCCCCTCTAGGAAAATCAATCCTTCTCTCAGACTTGCACTATCGTTGCGTGAAAGTAAGGATTACAGCGGGATTAAATACTGGAGACTCTTGCCCTGCCCAGGGAACCAGATTTCCTAGATTATAGATCAGCCTGTGCCTGCTGGTGGTGTTGACAGAAGCACTGTTAATTTGTTTGTAAGTACTCAGTCAGAAACCAGTCTAAATGCTAAAGTCCAGGTCTTTATTGATAAGAACGTCTTGAAAGGAAGCCTTGAAGACCTTTGAGACAACAGGAACCCCAATGGCTCTTGTTAACTAACAAATGTCACATAAAAACGTGAAGAAAACAGGTTCCTGAATAGTGTGGTTTAAAGTAGTTTAGAAACTAAAATTTCAGCCTTAAAACAACATCTTGATGGTGAATGTAATATTTCAAATCTTGCCCAGGAGCAAAATTGTTCATGAATCCTTAAAAAAAAATAAAAAAATAAAAAACGACTTTGGTCTACTGGGTTTCTTTTTAAGTTTTGCACCTCTCAAAAATGAAAATTCTGTTACAATTTATTCAATACTCACCCCATGCCGCTGAAACTTAAAAATTTTAATAAGAAATTTAAAAAGATTTTCCATACAACAATAGTGAAAAAGGGCCATTAAAATAGTCCATATGTACCGTATTTGTCTTCTGGAGATTTATAATAGCTTTGTGTGATGAATAGACTGAAAGTAATTTTTCATTCTCAAATCAAATAATTCATGCAAATGATTATACAATGCTCAAATTAAATATGGTGCAGATTTCACACCATGATGCTTGGTGACAAAACACACGAGAATGAATTATGTTTGATGGTGTTAATGTATAACCTGCACCATAAACGCTATATTTGTTTTGAGAGCTGTATAATGATGTGCATGAATGATTTGATTTGAGAGTAAATAATGACTTAAATTTCATTCTGTTCTCCCAAATCAATCAAGCAGAATTGGAATAAAGCACATGAGTCATATGGACCAGTTTTATAGTTCTTTTTATTGTGCTTGACAGCCGAAGGTCACTGCTTTTGTATGAAAAAGTGGTGTGTAAAGATTTTTCCAAATTCTCCTGTTGTGTTCCACAGACAGATTAACAGAAAACGAATTTGGAACAAGTACATGATGACAGATTGTTAATTTCCTGGTGATTTGTTTCTCTTGAATGTAGTTTAGTTTTGTCTAGGGGCCTCTCTGTATCTGGTAATAATAGAGGTTCTTCTAGCACACTTCTTGTTTTCTCCAAGTTTCTTCTTTAAAATCTTTTTGCTGATATGGTAGCATGATTTGTTATTCTATACTTCTACTTTTTATGTCCTTTTGGGCTTATTTTTTTTACTTTCCCTGCATTATAATTTTTTTTTTATATTTGTTTCATTTTTATGCTTATTACTTGTGTCCAAATTCATAATAGACATTTCCACAGGGTAGGCCTACAAAAAGAACAACAAAGGGAGAAAAATGATTCTCTAAAAGGGTATCCACTGGGATTCTGAAGCCTGTGCGTGATCTTGCACAATCTAAACCAGTGGTGACCAACATGGTGCCAGCGGGCACCTGGTCGCCCGCATGGAGTCTCTGAGTCGCCCGCCAAGCACGTTCTATAAATAGCCTAAATTAGCGCCGGGCGATAAATGATATCATATCGAGATTATGATAAAATGTATGTTAATAATGACGATAAGCTCTGGACATTTTTACTCAATATGGATTAATCTAACATCCTATCACACAACAGAAATAAATGTTACAGCAACCAGTCAGTGCATGTCGCTAATAAGTCTGCATGTTCTGTGTGTCTGTGTGAATGCTAGGAGTAGTTTCATCTGATACACAAACTCAAACACACGTGACTCGTGGTGTTTTCAGCGTCTGCGTCTCAATATATGAGAACATGAACACACTTCATCTTCAGAGCTGCTCTGAGAGTCACTTCACCAGCTTTATGCAGTTTCATTTGAGAAAAAATACCGTCAAATACATGCTGAAACTAAAACTAAAACTAAAACTGAAAGACCTTCACGACAAACCGTCAAAACAAAAGTCTGGTTTAACGTCAAATTATATGACTGAATATATTACTACAGTATACTACAATGCAATTCTCAAAGTAATAATAATAATATTATTATTATTTTTAAGGAATATCATACAACCAAGATATTTTTTATTATTATTAATGTATACAGTTCTGTTGTGCAGCATCATGTTTTGCAATTGATTTTCATTTGATTACATTTTAATTAAACTGTTAAAGTTTTATTAATTCATTTCATTAGACACTATTTTTTATGATAAATTTGTACTGAATCATAAAACACAGAATCCATAAGAAATCAAATGGAAAACACAGAATTTAGGGAAAAATAAAATGCATTTCATGGGGCCCTAAATTAAAACGTAGCTCCTCTGTGGAATTTCACTGTGAACAAAGTTATACATTTCCTTCCCCATTAATGGTAAATGAATATCATGATAAATATCAATATTGTATGATAGCCTATTTTTATAATTTTTATCTGGAATATTTTCCTGGATTGATAAAAAAAAAAAAAAAAAAAAAAAAAAAAAAAAAAAAAAAAATTTGGAAAAAAAAAAAAAAAAAAACACTTTTAACTAAAATTAAAACGAGGATATATATATATATATACCCTGCATAAGGGAACGTTAAAAATGAATAAATTGGCAATAAAAGGTAAAAGTAAAACGCTTGTGAGAAATCATTAATGTTTATTAATGGCAAAATATCACACAGTGGTGTGAAAAAGTGTTGGCCCCTTCCTGATTTTTTTATTTTTTTGCATGTTTGTCACACTTTAATGTTTCAGATCATCAAACAAATGTAAATATTAATCAAAGATAACACAAGTAAACACAACATGCAGTTTTTAAATGAAGGTTTTTATTATTAAGGGAAAACTAAATCCAAAACTACATGGCCCTGTGTGAAGAAGTGTTTGCCCCCCTGTTAAAACTGTGGTTTATCACACCTGAGTTCAATTTCTCTAGCCACACCCAGGCCTGATTACTGCCACACCTGTTCGCAATCAAGAAATCTCTTAAATAGGACCTGCCTGACAAAGTGAAGTAGACCAAAAGATCCTCAAAAGCTAGACATCATGCCGAGATCCAAAGAAATTCAGAAACAAATGAGAAAGTAATTGAGATCTATCAGTCTGGAAAAGGTTATAAAGCCATTTCTAAAGCTTTGGGACTCCAGCGAACCACAGTGAGAGCCATTATTCACAAATGGCAAAAAATTTTATCCCTTCAGGGAGCCCTCACTCACAAAAAGGTTGGAGACCCCTGATCTAAACCAATGAACAGAGGACAGCTTCGGATGGACCCTGACCCAATAAACTGTGAACAGAGGTCATTGTATAGCTGTGCTAACATTGTGATGATCATTAAAAAGTGTTTAAATGTGATTAACAGTGATTGATTGGCTGAACAGAAGGAGATCCCTTTGATAATCCCAACAGGATTCTGTGCAGAAACACATTTCTATTCTCAAATAACCATGGGTGACTTCTGACAACAGTATCTGGCAAGAGCATCATGAGACGTCCGCAGGTACTGCGTGTGCAGCTGCAGATCAGAACGAGAATGTTGCGAAGTAAATTTCACTGCGAGACATTCAGCACTGGCAGATTAACCGATTTATCAGCTGTAGAAACACAGCGGTACTGCCAGCGCTGTACAGATGTTGAGCCACATCTGTCTTCAATCACACATTAAAAACATGGAGAAGTAGGGTAGGGAATACAGGTATTTGGCAGACACGGAGCAGACATGTCAAACTGAATTACTGGGGAAGAATTGATGGGCTTACAACAGCACAAAATCAGCAGAAAAGAAGCCGATTTGATCATCTCACACACAATACAAAAAACACAAACACGATGCACTGGCAAATCAACTCTCATAGCTTTTTATTGAATACATTGTGCAGCAAAAATCACAATAATCTAGAGCTGCACAATTAATCGGGAAAGAATTTGTGATTACGATCACAACTGCAGCAATTAACTAATCGTGAATGGTGTCGATTACAGCAGTTCTGTTTAGATTTACTCCCATTGTGTCAAAGGTTTCTATACTGTATTTGTGCTACTTTGAGCATTGTAGCCAGTCACACACATTCAAGTTGAGCCTGTGAATGTAATGGCCAAACAAAGGCTTTTAGAGTGCTGTAGGGATAACGCAAGTTACCATCACCATGGCATCTTCGACAAAAAGCCAATAGGATTTTTTCTTTGGATTATTGCAGTCAGAACATAAGCTCTATGACCAACAAAATTATTGATTCTTGCACATTTTTTCATAAGGATTTTGAAGCCATATAATCAGTAGAAGTAAAAAGCAAAAGTTAGACTGTAAGCAAACTATGGTCTCGTGACTTCAGTGTCACCACCACTAAGCTTCCAGTCTTTATACAAAATGTAAAGTTTTGTTGAGTTTTTGTTTAAATTTTCAAGTTGGAAAGTTTGAGTTAGAATAGTTTTCAAAAGTACGATACATGGTATATAAATACCACAAGGCTGTAAAAGCGTACTAGCGAGTAGATTAATTTTCCCATTCAGTGAGATGCCGTTTAAAGTCCCCGACAACCTCTGTAGCCCAATATAGCCACTTGTTACTAGCAACTGCCTTTTTCAAGTATAGTAAAAGCCTGAAAAAAATCTGTCATAGAATAAAAGCTTGTATTAGACACGGATTTTATTTCTGTCATTTAACCAAAAACACATTCTTTTTTGAAAAGAACCAATTACTTTGGGACAATGGAAGCAGAAGTTAAAAAATGCTATACCTCAGGTTTTAGTACTCATTCCAGCAGCACTCTATGTCACTCAAAATGCAAACTCACTGGCTGTGTTCTGCACTTTTGCGAATGCGGTCATTACTACCAACAAGCTGTACAATGTAAATACGATTTTGTTATATAAATAACTTGGGAATTTCGCAAGAGTTCAGAACTCAGCACTGAACTGAAGTGACCAACAGCTTCAGAGGAGGTTCTTTGTTCACTTTTTGTATATAACGTATTGGCATTTTGAATAACAGTTTGGTTCATTATCATTAAGTAGACCTATGAGATTCTGATCTCAACAACACCGAAAGAGTATATAAATCGCTACACACTCACACTGACATACACTTATAATACCATGCCAGAATGAGGTCGAGGAAATGATGCAGCCTTTCCAGCTGGGGTGTTTTTTGTGGCTATCAAAAATGTAGCATAATCTCTTGGGCTAGCAGACTAGAGTGTTTATTTTACTAGACTGAGACTCATAAGCCAATCCAGACCACACATACTCCGCTCTCCTCCACCCTGCACTCACTCACTCCCTCTAACACACCCTTCTAAATCATTCAGTTATACACTCACAAATCACAGACATGCAGTCAAACACACGCTAAACCCAGCCAACAATACTGACGAGCGGAGACAATGCAGTGCACGCACAAAAAGACAACAGAGCAATGACATCTACATCTTCAATCCCTCGCGTATGAAACATGCAAACACACACAAATGCCTGAACACACACAGGTGCTTTTGCAGACCACACACTCCAAGCCAAACTTACTTCATTAAGCTTGGTATGCCAAGGTAAGCAGCCAAATTAGGGCCCTCTTCCCAAACTAGAGGGAAGAGTGAAGGATTTTCCATGCTGCGGTGAGAGTGCTTTCTGCAAAAGGATGGAGCCCCTGGACTGTAACTATACTGGAATTCACTTTGTTCATGACAATTAGCGTCAGTTATAGGGGACCAATGTGCCTTGAGTCTAAGTAAAGATTATCATTAATCATCTGAGAATATACTGCTAAGTACAAGTCTAATTTGATCCATCTCTACCAGAGTCTTTGGTTTTAGCTTTAAGTTGTACCTAGCAATTTGCTGGACTTACCAACTGATTCATGTGTTCCCATTTATGTTTTATGCATGTCCCAGAGTAACTTGGGAGATTAGGAGCAGATACAGACATGGGTCCTGTCCCAAATGCCACCCTAAGCCTTTGCGGTCCTCCTTCAAGTCTACATTTTGTGGACATAATGCAGCACAGACTGTTGAATAATCAGTTCACTCTGCGACCATATTTGCAATGCGTCCGGACAGCTATTTCAGGCATGAAAGATTAACTACTATTTGAATTGAAAAATACTCAAATATCGAAAACTGCTTACAAATCTCACATTTAAATAACATACTTCAAACCAGCAACAAAATCTGACATAAACTGTTGCATAAAACTGTTGCACTGTTTTTTTATGCTAAAATATGTTTGTTTTTTTTAACGCATTGATGTAGCCAATGTGCATGTACAAGCATGTATTACCAATTTGCGACTGGCTCTTATTAAAAGCCTGGATTTCTTATACTGTGTATTGCACTTTTTCCATTCATTGTAATATATATACACACACACACACATACACAATATCTTTGATAATAGTCTGCTGTGACAAATCAACATATTAGAGATTATTTTAAATTAATCTTTAGATTGATAATCTTTATAAAAATATTGATTTAATATTTAGCAAATATCACAATGATTATCCATTTTTATTCACGCACATTATAATGTTGTGATTCCTAAATTGCTGCATTTTAAACTATAGCATATATATATATACACACACACACACACATACATAAATATACTGTATATATGATAAAGGGGCAATTAAAATTCTGTACTATTCTGACTAATAATTCAAAAATAAAACCATATATATATATATATATATATATATATATATATAAAATCAAAATAGTACAGCATTTTAATTGACCCTTTATCCGTTATCGGTCATCGCATTAAAATAATGATCAACCAGAATAATAATATTGGTTCATTGTCCAGAGAGAGGGGTCAAAGCAGGAGGCCAAGATGACCAAGAGGAGCAGATGGCGATAAAAGTCTTACTCAAGGTCACAAGCATAGTGTGACAAACAAATTGTGAACTGAGGAATTTTAAGCAGGGTATTTCAGTTTATGCTGGTCGTACAAGTCAAGTCAAAATGTATTTCTATAGCACATTTAAAAGCAACAGAGTTGCGCCAAATTGCTGAACAACAAAACACAGTATATAAAAAGCATAATAGGAAACATGCATTATATGAAAAATAAACATTAAAATAGAAAAAGAGCTGACAACTGACATCAAAACCTTAAACTGACATTAATCAAATGCCAGAGAAAACAAATGAGATTTGAGAACAGACTTAAAACTGGCTAGTGAAGGAGCAAGTCTCACATTTACAGGCAAACTATTCCAAAGTTTAGGAGCTGCAGCGTCGACAACCCTAGCAAGACAATGGGCCTTAAATCAGCTTCTCTGTTTGCCAGGAGGCAACTAGAGATGCAGTGGAGTTATGGTTGACTTAGTCCAGTTCAGGAAAGTCTAAGAAGCCAACCACAACACATACAAAATCACAGTCATGCAACTGATCCCGATAATTATGAACTCACTACTGTTAAAAAACAACCTATCAATAAATGTGCTGAATCAAAGAAGCCCTTGGGTCAAAATAAATCATTTGCGGATTAATTAAACCACTACACAAGCACACGCACAAATAATATGAAATGTGATGAAAGTATCTTCCAGAGGAAAGGCGACTCACTGTCACCAAAAAGGGGAAGTCTCTGTTAAAACAGAAGCCATTGGCGCACTTAACACCAATAAAATGGTTGCCAAGATCCCAGGCATCTCCTCAGAGCTGCTTCCTACACTGGTGCCAGTTGCGTGGCGGCACTTCCTATTCCAGAGACTGCTCCACAGGATATCCTGTGTCTCTGGTATCAGCAAACCTCACCTGAGGACCCCGTCCAACCTCAACTCCACTCACAGAGTAACTTTGTTCCTTTGAGTCTTTTTTTTTATGTCTGGAAACTAATGGTCAGTCTATAATGACTGGTCTTCCTGAATTTAAGTGACTACTTCAGGCTGCATTCTTCATCTAGATTAATTTCCAAATGAGAAGGTTCATCCCTGACCATTGTTTACATTTTGGATATGGATGTGCTTAAAATTCAACTGTTTTGCATCACAACTGACATTTTCCTGGTACAATAAGTGCAAAACTGTTCTAAAAATCTGTAACATGCTGTTGTTTACCACAGAAAATAGTTTAGATGTGTCTCTCAGTTTTTGCAAATGGATTTGTGTTTTAGAGAAACACATATAATGGAACTCTATGCAAGGCACAGCACCAGAATAAACCTAAAAATACACACATTATATGCATTAATATGAAATGAACTTTGTCTGTGCAAAATTATATCCTATTTTTCCTACTCCTGTCAGGACTATACAAAGCCAGAAATCCATTTAACATTTATTTGATGCATGTGGCCTCCAACAGATTATTTAAACAGAGACAAAGAAAAATAATAAAATAAAAACAATACATGAAAAATATCCCAGCAAAGTCCAAAGTGCTTTTACAAACAATGTGCTGCACATTTTTGTTTAAATAGGCTATATTTCCCCATAGATTTCCATTGTAAGCATAGTACTGTTTGTTTGTACAAACTGATGGACGAGTCCAAGTTATTTTCTGAGGTAAACGACAGCATGCCACAGATGTTGTCAAGAGAGCTTAACTTGTAGTGAACCAGGAACATTCTTTTAAAGCAGCTGTTGTCTTTAAACTGTGGACTGAAATAATCTAGTTCAGCCTTCGCTTCACTGATTAACATCACAGTGTTGACTGACTCCAGCATGACTGAATAGCAAACAACCTATTACTTTTTTTAAACCATGAGGATGTCCTTACAGCACACAATCAAGCAAAGCACTTCCTTTTGCTTTATTCAATACAGTTTCCAAGACATCAAGACCGGACAACAGGACATAATGATCACAACCTTGCGCGCACAGAAACAGCCCAAGATAGGAGAATTGTTCTCATAGCTCATCTGGGCTCCATTGTCATCCCCATTAGGAAGGTCTGCTCCATTGTCATGATAATCCACCAAATGGCCTCTCTTTTCAAGGTCTACAGAGTGTCTGAGGCCACACTAGTGTAGTGGAGAATAGAGGTATCATACATCACATCATAGGACACGTCTGTCAGACCAGCCACTTGCTCAGCCACCTGTAAAGTCTCGTCCTCATAAGAACATCACCTTCAGATCAACCATACTTATCCTTTTTAAAAGGATCATACAAAGCTGAATCGATTGTCTGGGTAGTCTAGCATTATTTGAAGAGGTTTATCAAGTCTGGCTAACTAGACAAAGTAACATCCTCACGGGACTAGTAACCCTGAGGATCAACTGGGCTTTTATTTGTTGTGCAAGATCAAGCATTTCTAAAGCAGACAACAAAACACTACAGTGATCAAAAGTGTCTTTTGAAATGCTCCAAGGGGATAACAAATGAGTCCAGTTATTAAAAAGAAATCTAATTTAAGTAAATCCAAAAAGTTTCTGTTCCCATTGAATTACATTGTATAGACAAAAAAATCTAATCGAAGTCAATGGGAATCTCCTTTTATGTCAATAAACAAAAATCTGATTCATTTGTTGTTTTGCCTGATGAAGACCTTAGGGTCGAAACGTTGTGATTTTAATAAATCTTTGAGAGCAGTAGTGGCAGTGTGCCGATTTTTGTTTATTGACTGTGAAGGGTTTCATATGATCAAGCACCTGCCCAAAGTTTTTTGGATGTGCGCACATTACACTCTCTTCAATCTCCTTTTATGTTCCACAGTAGAAAGTAAGTCATACAAATTTGGAATGACAGAATTTTCATTTTGGGTGAACTATCCCTTTAAACCATTTTATATTAATTTCATTAAACAGACTTATGGAGAGCTTATGGAAAATGGACCTGCAGAAGTCTCTTTATGGATCCGTTTCACTTCAACTAAAGCCTGGAATACACTACACGGATTTTGCCCCGATTTCCCCCCGATTTGCAGTTTGGATAAGTCAACGCTAGTTGCTAAATGTCAGAATCAGTCTCCTGTGGCGTCCAAGAATACATCATATGATATCCTATGGATTCAGAGCAAAATCTCACTAAAAACCCCCCAAATCACCATTTTAGTCATCATACTGTATTAACAAAACCAGCATAACTGTAGCCTGATCATGTGTTTTTAAGCGAGCATGTAACATGTAGTCTTTTGTCTAGCTAAACTATATTCCTGTGCCTCACTACTCATGGATCTCTTAGCTTCTGTAGTTTCTAACGGCAATATGAAACATAAAAAAACAAGCCCCTATGAAGTTTGAAGAACTGCAAGAGAGGAATGCACAGGATGAACAAAGCTAAAAGCATTTTTACATGCTCGCCATTATGGGGGCAGTCCGCCATGGCTGGGTTACAACTTAGAGAACTAGTGTCCATGGTGCACTGGGGGCTATAAATCAAGAGTAAGGAAACTAGCGCAGCGACACTTCTGCTCCAGATTTACACACGCTATCTGTTTTTTTTTACGAGCGCATTGAGTTAGGAGAGGAGCCTTTGAACTGTTGTGTCATGCCGCGAGGAGGTTCTAAGAGAGGAATGCACAGGATGAACAAAGCTAAAAGCATTTTTACATGCTCGCCATTATGGGGGCAGTCTGCCATGGCTGGGTTACAACTTAGAGAACTAGTGTCCATGGTGCACTGGGGGCTATAAATCAAGAGTAAGGAAACTAGCGCAGCGACACTTCTGCTCCAGATTTACACACGCTATCTGTTTTTTTTTTACGAGCGCATTGAGTTAGGAGAGGAGCCTTTGAACTGTTGTGTCATGCCGCGAGGAGGTTCAAAGACTCACAGGGGAGACATGAAGAGGTCCACTGTCATACACCTCCAAAGACCAGCGGCTCTGTCTGACATGACCCAACAGATTTTCCACCTTTTTCCACCTCTGAATGCAGGCCACACAGCCAGTTTGTGCTGTGGAATAATACAATAACACTAACATTTCCTAACACAACAATGAATTGCATTTTCTAAAGCATATCTGCTTTGTATCTAAGATTTCTTTTAGTCAAAATTCTATCAAATCGAAAAACTGTTTTATGGATTATTGCATGATGCTTATTTGTTTGTCTGGGTCTAAAAATGTATTCCAAAATACATTATACATGTTATTCATACATATAATGACTTAAATTGTAAATTGTATGTGGTAAAACCCCCATATACTTTTTAAAAATAAATCAATACTACAATTATTCTTTGCAGGGAAAAAAACACAAAATAAATATGAAAAAACATTACATTTCTCACATGTAATTAAGGTGTATTTTAGTTGGTTACACTGGTTTAAAGTTTTTTTTTTGAAAACAGTATAAAAGTTTTCAAAACCATGAAACTAACGTGAATACATATCTTGGACACTCTTATTTGTAATTGTCATTGACCCTGTAATACCATCTCCCTGCAGAGAAACACAAGCCAAAATTAACAAAAACATACAGAACACATGAAACATCTAAATATGTAGTGTTTTTTTTTTTAAAGTTACCTGCTTTTCTCTCATTTTTCTTTTAACTAGAGGATTTTAAGCCTGGAAAAGATGCCTGCAGCTCCTTATGTCTGGAATACATATTAGCTGTGAAACCATTTAGTAAATTTTAAGTGTGGTGGGTCTTTGAGTAATTGTATACTGATGGCCCACCTCCAGCGTGAAATTTTTAATTCACCCTCATTCGGTCATGCACACAGACAGACAGGGCACTTAGAAAAATCACATAAACAATTCATAAGTGTTTTCACTTCACATTAATTGTTTCCATTTATTGGACCAGTCAAGTTCATTATATCATATCTAATTTTATCTATTTCTCCAAGTCTCCTCCCATTACTAAAGGGCTGCAGCGAATAAAAGGAAATCCAGTTTGGATTAGGAAGTCACTGGGTCTCATTCACTAATAATTGCGCAGATTATTCAAATTTATATTTCAAACTTCTCACGAAAACTTTCCACCTAATTCACAACATGCATGCACGCATGAATTTACTCTTAAAGGGGTCATATGATGTTGCTAAAAAGAACATTATTTTGTGTATTTGGTGTAATGAAATGTGTTTATGCGGTTTAAGGTAAAAAAAACACATTATTTTCCACATACTGTACATTCTTGTTTCTCCTCTATGCCCCGCCTTCCTGAAACGCATCGATTTTTACAAAGCTCATCGGTCTGAAAAGCGAGGTGTGCTCTGATTGGCCAGCTATCCAGT
>NW_015505670.1:682439-735239 GCF_001515645.1 Sinocyclocheilus grahami
CCTCAGCGACCAGCACAGATCAGCTCTAGGCATGACGAAGCGGATATCGTCCAAACAAAGTAGTTTCGCTTTCACAATGAAGCACACAGGTCCTTCACGACATGGCGGCGGCAGCAACAATACTACAGCGAGAATAAAAAAAGTTACACCTTCTTTCTTTGCGTGAACATTTGGGCGGCATTATACAAATCTTCCCACATCGTGACGTAGACATGTGGGAGCGTGTTAGAACGAGCCGTTTTAGGTAGGCGTGGTTGACTCTTAACTTTTATAAAGAATATCTCTTGGATTTGAGACTTTAGTCTTTGCAACTTTACAGATCTTCTTAATGCACCAAGAGCTTGTAACACTCCAAAGAGAAAGGAAAAATTTAAAATCGCATCATATGACCCCTTTAACCTCGTCTTAATGTTAGTGAATTTGGAGTATTCTAAACGAGCAGAAGCAGTGCACGAGGTTAGTAATTTGCATAAAACACACCCAGACTATCTCCATATAAGGGCTTTCCACACAAACTTTCCTTTACAGCCTTTCATCACTCTCTCAAAGATACTCCACGCAACCCTATATGACGCCATCTACAGACACGGTCTCACCAGATCTTTGAGCAATGCCAAGTTTGCAGTCCTCAAAACCAGTTCATACGCAATAAAACACCTTTTATAAAGACCCAGTTTACAGAGCTCCCATTAGCCGGCTGTATATGCACTGTAACGTCTGGACCACTCAAACACACAATATATATTTTGTTAGCTAGATTTAACAAATACTCTGTAACACCCCAGGAAGCCGAACAGGCCCCTGGTTCCATGGTAACCCTGACACCGATACATTTACGACCTCCTGGAATTTAAGGCAAGAAAATCGCTTCCTTGCCCATAGGGAAAATCCACAAGGGAAGAACTTTTCTTTGCTAATTAATTAATAGGAAAACCTTTCTTTGAATGAACACACATGATCCTTCAGGTCATTGGGTATATTATTGTCATTGTGTATTTTGTCTTTGAAATTGTATACTGTTATGCAGGCTTATAATCGAAACACACTCCTGTCAGCTTACATATATATAACTCTACCATGTTATCCAGAGAAACCTTGCAGCTCAAGCTATAGTCCAACACAGATTTTCTTACACTTTTACTGATGAAATAATTTGAAGATGAAATATACATTTTATCTGGATGGATTTTTTACAAAACACACAAGGCGAGATCAACAGCAAGTTTGCAACAAACTCAACATTTATTGCAAAAAATGTATTTGGATCAACAATCTTTTAAACATGAATTTTGCTGCTATGTATGAACATAACATTGCTATTTAAAATGAAGTGACAAATATGAACATACAAGTAATGCCCTTCACCCTGAGAACCTCACAAACAGTGCTCAGTTCTTCAGAGTGAGCACTTTCAACTGAAATTTGCCCTAACAAAGCACCATTCAACTGTGCACTGGATGTGGCTATGACTTTCCCCCTTCGTGCTATTGGGGTTTACAGAGCTAATCCAGATGTTTTTCCATTCCCTGCACCAAAACTGCTTAAGGGTGACTGAGATAAATACGCCACTGATGGCAAGAAACAATGGGTGCAGCAAAGCTGTTGTGACTTTGTGACAGCGGTCCATGCAGGACTTGAGAAGAACCTAAATTACCACCAGCTACTAGCATAGAAACCATTATGTTCTGAGTGGAAACAAGAAAACTCTGTCTCATCCACACACACACTGCATGGTCAAGTAAGTACACAACCCTGCCCACCTTTTCCCTTCAAATTTCATTCTCTTTCACCTGGCAGCCAGGGGGGCAACCAGGCAGACAGAGCCCATTAACGCTGGCCGTTAAATAATGACAGAGACCCGGCACCGTGGCTGGCACACTGTCAAAATGAGGAGAGAAGGCCAGAGCAGCTTGTTTAATTTACCTCCTCCCATCTGTCTCCCGCTGTACAGCCCATGAGCAAGAGTCACTCGCTTCCCCGTCCTCTATGACACACTCACTATTCCTACAACAGAGACATGCCTAAAAGGAAAACATCCAATCCTATTCCAATTATATGTCGTAAATGCCAAGTTTTGGTATATATCAAGTAAAAACACAAAGCGACTGTGTCACGGACTGAGCGCATGTTTCTCGTGAAATCATTCCGGTCATTAGAACCGGGCCTGTCCTTGGATTGCATTGCCTAAGGCTGCATGTGATGCCACTCATCAGGCAATGTGTTCAAAACAAAGATATGTTGCCTAGCTGAAAAGCATATTTTACAAAGGAAATTGTGACTGACGGGAAATAAACACACCTACTTCCTGCTTCTCTTTCTGAAGGTTTAGTCATTAATGTCTTGTCTTCATATGGGGATGTTTTAGTAACATTGCAGACATGGGAGCAAAGCCTGGGTGGCCTTTTCTTTCAAATATACAAATGGGAAGGCAGACATAACATCTTTTATACATTTACCAGGATACAATCTTGTAAGAAAGAAGGGCATGTGGGAAAAATCTAAAATGATGTACTCTGGGGTGGGTTGACCAATTGATTAATTGATTAATCTGTTTTAAGTGGCCTTGAATAATAATTGGGCTGGTTTTAGGCTCAGCTGACTAGGATCACCTGCTTCTCTTGGGGACATTTACATATGAATTTTTTTTTTTTTTTCAAAACACGTTTATGGCACAAAAAGCTCAGATAAACAGCTCATCTGCATGTTTATGAGCTGGGTTTAAAGGGTTTTTTACCATGCAATCTGTCTAACAGCTAAATCTAACTAGCGAATTAAAACACTGCAGATAAAATAATGATTAATTGATTAATCTGTTTTAAGTGGCCTTGAATAATAATTGGGCTGGTTTTAGGCTCAGCTGACTAGGATCACCTGCTTCTCTTGGGGACATTTACATATGAATTTTTTATTTTTTTTTCAAAACACGTTTATGGCACAAAAAGCTCAGATAAACAGCTCATCTGCATGTTTATGAGCTGGGTTTAAAGGGTTTTTTACCATGCAATCTGTCTAACAGCTAAATCTAACTAGCGAATTAAAACACTGCAGATAAAATATTTAAAAACAAACAAACAAAAACTAAAGCTATATCACGATTCACTCCTCCTACTTATAAAACATGCTGCGACTGAGGACTTCTACTAAGGCATTAGTAAAAAAGCTATTTGCGTAGGGTATCATATCAGTACTATGAATTCTATTGGTTCTTGTATGATAAAAAGCTTGTTGTTTCTTAATTGTAAGTCGCTTTGAATAAACTTGTCAGCTAAATGACTAAATGTAAATGTAAGTGAGGTGGGTAGATGGGAAAACTACTTGAAGGAGAACTGAAAAACAGTAGACAACCTAAAAACTTGGGTTAAGGCAAAAATGCTGAATCTAGTCTGAGTCCACACCAACAAAAGAACACATGTAAAGAATACACATGTGAGTAAAAATAGAAACAACGCCACTAGCAGGGTGCTAATGGACAGGTTGTCTGTTTACCAAACAGACAGAGCAAGTCTGGTAGACTATGAAAAAAAAAAAAAGTGATGAAAATATCCCATTTCAAGAAAGGTCAGCAATTTTTATTGTCCTTATCTGACAATCCCTGAAACCCTAATAAAAATCCACTTTAGGACACAAATCCCATTCTCACGTGTTCCACCACAACATAACAAACTGGGGAACAAGAGAAGCAGGTGTAATGAAGCAGGTCTGCCAGGACTCGGAGCAGGGTGAGCTACCTGAATACCCGAGTCCCATAAAGATGAAAAATTGTGACCAGAAAGAAGACAAAATGAGAAAGACGCCAAAGTAAACATCATCTGGACTAATTTTAGGAATTTTGTATAGAAAACTACAGCGAAAATTAACAATAAAAAACTAATGTCAGCTTTTACATGCTGTTGCAGCTTTGAACCTTCTTACTCAGTGCTGTATATGCGGAGTTTATGGCAAGATTTCTGTTCCTTTGGTCATATGACCTCCTTATTTTCTTTACAATTATGGAGGTCAAAGTCATTTATTTGCAGCTGCATGTTTTCTGATTTATATAAAAAAAAAATCAGTATCAGTGACTCAGACACATGTGTGTGTAAAAAGAACACATGCAAACATTTTAGTAATGAGTCATTAACAATGAAACATCACATTTCAAGAAAGGTTTCAAGGCCTCAAGAAAGTAGTTTTATGGATTTGCTCTGGTTGATTATATTAAGAGCTTTTTTTACTGTAGAAAAAAAACTCACTTTTTTCATTGTAATCATCAAAATGTGTTTGTCTATGCATATCTGACACCCAACAGCATCTCTCATTGTTTATTTGCCGACATGGATCGCTATAAAGAAGTTTGACCGGCAATTCAGAATCTTTAATTTCATGAAAAGCCTTGTCTACCTAAAAAAAAAAAAAAAAAGAAAGAACAGAAAACAATGATAAATGCACATAAATAGAGCACATCAAATATGGTAAATGGAAGCTCTATTATTCTAAGTTTATGGATACTTCTTTTAACTTTACAACACAGCACAATGCAACGCATAATTCAAAATATGGGAAAAACACCTATGAAAAATCTATTTAGAAAATTCCATATTAGCAGTACATTGGGGCCTATACTTTACTGACTTTTCTTAAAGTGTAAGTGAATAAAAGTCTAAAATGAAATCTGTTCATTATATAAAGCAATCATGTCTTTTCAGAAAACCTGGGCTGAACCGCTCAATTCATATAGATTACTTTTATAATGTCCATACGCAGTTTTAAAAAATTATGATTACATAGACGTCAAATGGATGAACAATCTTCATTTGTGTTCCAAAAATGAACAAAAGTCTTACGTGTTTGGAAAGACATGAGGGTGAGTAAATGATGACAGAATTTAAATTTTTGGGTGAACTAAGCCTTTAAAGACATGTATCCAACATATTTAATCATCAGTTACATCAATTTACAATACTGTGGACAATTTGAAATGATTAATGAAAGATTACGCTAAAATCCATCCACTGGAGGGGGGGGGGGCATGTCACCTAATAATATCCAGCAGTGTGAAAACACGGTCTGTTAAAAATCAGATTTCTGAAAAAATGTCAAGGACTTGGACATTGGACAGCACTCAAAAAAATTATGATTACATAGACTTCAAATGGATGAACAATCTTCATTTGTGTTCCAAAAATGAACAAAAGTCTTACGTGTTTGGAAAGACATGAGGGTGAGTAAATGATGACAGAATTAAAATTTTTGGGTGAACTAAGCCTTTAAAGACATGTATCCAACATATTTAATCATCAGTTACATCAATTTACAATACTGTGGACAATTTGAAATGATTAATGAAAGATTACGCTAAAATCCATCCACTGGAGGGGGGGGGGCATGTCACCTAATAATATCCAGCAGTGTGAAAACACGGTCTGTTAAAAATCAGATTTCTGAAAAAATGTCAAGGACTTGGACATTGGACAGCACTCTGATTTGTGTTCTCCTCCCTGCTATTTTGGAACAACAAAGAACATTAGAGAGCCCTGATGGAAGGTTTGAGACAAACACTGTAGGAGGTGATATGGTGAGCATGCACACGCTTTCATGAGCGGAAAAAATCAAAATGTCAAGCTTTGTGGCATGCGTCTCTGCAGACGACAGGCATGAAAGTGGCAGTGGAAGCAAATATCATACACATTCCTCTTTCTATTGCAGACAGATGGTTGAGGAACTTCCCATTTAACTGCGAAAACAGAACTAACCCAAAACACCTCGCTTCTTACACAATATGCCGTATAGTTTCAATGCATCTCAAGTGTGACTCATTTCATCCTCATACTGTTGCAGTTAAACGGATAGCACACTCTAAAATTAACATTCTGTCATTTACTCACTCCTCAAGATTTTCTTCTGAAGAATATAAGAGATATTAGACAGCATGACAGTCTCAGTCCCCATTCACTTTCACTGTAACGAAAGTGAACTGTTATTAGGCACACACAGAGGAAAGAAGGTCATACAGGGTTGAAACAACACGACAATGAGTACATTTTCTATTCTTGTATTAATTTGAATTTCGGGTGAACTATCACTTTAAATTGCAGCTTTGGGCAAGTAAACCCTGACATTGTGCTCAGTATGCTCAGTATTAATATTGCATGTTGACCCAAATGCTCTTAAACTATTTCAGCTGAGTTAATCCACGCAGGAAATTACTTATATAGGAGGCATTTGTTGCTTTTGTTTGTGACCCAGTTAAATTCATTATGATCTAACATGGCACTGCACACTTAAATCGCGCTCAACATGTTATATGTGCCTATATTATCAAATGCATAACATGATTAAGATTTTAAAAGGCCAGCAATATACATAGCTTGAATAAAGTCGACGCACGACGAAATTCAAGTCGATACAGGACGCTCAGCTTGTGCAGCGCAGCGACGCTTTTCACGAAAGACCGTCTGCAAGAGCTCTCACCGACACATTTGCTCATTCAGGTGAGGGAACAATACATAGCTGCCGAAGACCGGTCATTATTACCCCCCGTATGCGGTTTCGATCAAACTCAACGGACAGCTTTACAGTTAAGTAGCACAGCGCACCTGAGCCTATTCACTGCTCCACATCTGTCAAGTCGCTATCAATGTGACGACCTGTCAGCCTAGCGATTGTATTATCACGTAAATAGAGAGCTCCAATACCTGTTGACTCCTCCTACCGCTGTGTTGGTTGGTGGACGTTGAACCCCGAGACGCTTTAATTTCTCTCCCAAATGTGGTTCTTCTCAGCCGGTGAGCTGTTCGGCTGAACGTGTAAAGGAATTTCGCTTCGGCGGGTGGTAAGTGGCCACACCGATAGTTCAGCGAAGCGAGCAAACTGTCGTAGCGTACATTCGCTGGGCGATAGAGGAATGATGCACTGCACGGAACAGACAAGCAGCCATTGCGGTCACGTGTGAGCTGGTGAAACCGAACACCGGCCAGCCTACGCCACCGTCTCCTCCCATTCTCCCCTTGAGCACGGTGTCACTTCAGGGCACGATACCACTGAACGTAAGCTCAGCTGGAGCCTGCCTTTATGTAACCACAGCGCGTTATGCAGGAAGTTTAGTGCTTTAGCATTAGGGCAAGTCTATGTTTCAGGTCACTGCTGCCTAGAAAAACACTTGGAAACATCATCTGGAAGCTCTTGCAGAATTACGCTGTAAAAATGAAGAGAGACTTGAGGAACCATTTGAGGTTCCTCACACTGGCAGAACCCAAATTCTAGGTTGGTTGGAAACACTGTAAATGAGACATTTGAGGCATGTTCCTGACTAAATGAGGGAATACCCTAGAACCACCAAACATTTTGCATTGGAAGTAGGCCAATTAAAACCTGCTGCATTTAAATGTAACGGTTTGTGTAACAGTGAATAGTGATCAAACGGTCACACATGGTTATCAAAATAATGAGAATTGGCATGTAAATGGATTAAAGAGGTTTGTCTATATCAGTGGTTCTCGACTAGGGCCCACTAGGGGCCTCTGCAAACATCTGCAAACCAAAACAACTAAAAACCAAGGCAATTATTGTTTTAATTCTCTCACTCAAGAATTGTCTTGGAAAAAGCCTAATTTTAAAAGTGTGATTTCTAGACCTGAAAAGGTCATGTAAATGAAAACGTTTCCATGGGCATTTTGTACTGAATTTAGGTAAATATATTTTTTAATCTTTGTTCTTAAACACACACACATATTATATATATATATATATATTATAAAATAACCTTTGGTCCTTGGAAAAAGGAGCTTATGTAAATTTGTAGGTCTTTTAAACTCCTATGTAAAATAAAAGTGTATTGTTAAAAATATGATATCATTTACAAATATCATATATGTGAAAACAGCACCATTTTTATGGAATAGGGGTATGAGGAACAAAATGGAATCCATAAATTCCTACAAGAACTGTAAACACAACAGTACCTCCAGTAACCCTAAATCACATGGGAAAGTCTTTGAAAGAAATAGAGGAAATGTATATTGAAGTTCTTAGTGCATGGTAGAATATTTGAGCTGTCTTCATAAGGTGCCTAGAAGTTCCACCAGTGTGTAAATCTGAAAAACCCTAAATGGTGCCTCAAGTATCTTTTCATTTTTACAGTGTATAATATGGTAGTAGAGCGCTCCAAAAGGCTTTAAGCAACATTTGCATTGATGTCCTTTGTGGTCTCAGAACAGATGTGTCAACATGGTGATGTGCACTGTGTGAAAAATAACTGCGAGCACCATTAATCTTGTGATGATGCCTTGAATTTACACAAACTCTGAACAGCCACACTCTTACAGTAAATTACCTTTCACCACTTTACTGTGACGACAAGGACACGGTATCAATGTTACAAAAGGTCTTCTTTTGCAACAAAGAACTTCGAACAGAAGAGAAGCCATCCACAGCGAAACACCAATTAAATAGGCAGACTAGGGTCAGTAAGCCACTAAAGGAAAATCAAGCCAGATTGTTGGACTAAGTAGGTTGGGAGACCAGGTGAGACCAGCAAAGACTGGTTTAATCTGTTTGTTTGTTTTTTTTTTGTTATTGTTTTTTCACAGCAGGGAGGTGTCGTCAGTTTGTCTCCTCTCATCTTGTTTACATGAGCTATTTCTAGGAGCAACCTTTGCCTCTACTTGTTTGCTACTCATCATTGTGTACAATATTACTGCCCGCTCTGAGTGACCCCTCTTGGTATCGTTGCCGTGTGTGTTTGCAAATAGTACAACTGCTGAATGAATGCCAAGACCTTTTGCCTAAATGGCCCATCACCTTGCAAATGAGGGAACGTCCCATTAACAGAAGAGAAAAATAAACTATCCTTTAGATGGAGACATGTCACTATTGGTTTGCTTGGCCTAAGGGCTTCAGTGGCTGTTCTAATGACCCATAATCCCCTTCTTCAACCAATGAAAAAATTAAACAAGACATTTGGGGGAAATCTATTTTTTCTCGGTTCTATATTTAGAAACCGGTCACATGTCTAAGGTTATATAGAGGTTTTAGAGCGCTCATAATCAGACAGGACAATCTGTCCAAGGAGAAAATGTTTTGGCAAAGTCTTTAGCCCTGATTATGCAAAACATTATGGTTAAAGCCTTAGTTAGATGTTTTGCAGCTTTTATTTCGGTGTTACTTCATGTTATGAATTCTTCAGAGGTATAATGGAACTAAGTAGTGAAGCCTATGATGTGGCCATTTAAAACAGGGGTCTTTTGTCTAGGTTTTTTACTTTGGGTCTTTGGCTAGAAATGATGGCTTTAAATAATCACATTTTGTTGCTTTGCAGCCAGTTTTTGTTTTATCCAGCTGTATTTAGTGCAACTTATAACATCCAAGTGAAAGATATAACACCAACATGTCAAAAAAAAAATCAAAAACAGAATCACCCGAGTTGGAAAAAGGATCACCCCCTAGTGTCAGTATTTTGTTGAATCAGCTTTTGGTTTAATTACAGCCTTTAGTCTGCTGGGATATGTTGTCTCTACTAACTTTGCACATCTAGACTGCATTAACTGCCCACTCTTCTTTGCAGAACTGCTCAAGTTCAGTTAAATTTGATGGTGAGCATTTGTGGACTGCAGTCTTCAAACCATTCCACAGATTTTCAATGGGCTTTAAAGGTGGCATACCATGAAAATCTGACTTTTCCAGGTTTTAAGTGCTATAATCAGGTCCCCAGTGTATCTACCATCCAAGGAAACGTGAAAAAGATTAACCCAGTAACTTTGTTTTGGTAAGCATTTTTCTGCAAGCCTCTGAAAAAACGAGCACGGCTGATTTCGCTCCCCTAGTGACGTTGCAAAGGGATCTCATTATAATATTACCGCCCCTGTATCTGTAAATTTCCACCCATGGCGCCGTCATTTTAATTTTGCAAGCGACAATGGTGTACCAGCTCTAATGCCATGGCGAAAGTTTGAGCAGAACATGCTAACTGATCTGTCTTTGGCTGCACAGATGAGCACAGAACATTATTTACAGACCCAGCCTCAGAGGAGACAAGAGAGCAGAGGATTTAATTATTTATTTATTGTATATTGGTGCTGCCACACAGATCTAAAATAAACATGCGATTTATTTCCCAGCTGTTTACCTTCAGACATAACCGACTGTTTTTGTAACTCGTGGGTTTTTAATGTAAACTTGTGAAAGAGATCTTAGTTTAGTACTCACATGCTGTGACAGCCGCTTTCTGTACGTGTGCACTCAGAAAACTGTATATCATTAGTTTAAACTAATATGATTTAAAATGCATGATTTCAGCGTGATAAACATGATAATCAGAACCAAAACAGATGTTTTTAGCAGGTACAAGCTGTAATGGTGCAGCTCTATTCTGGAAAAGGGGGCGGGGAGCAGCAGCTCATTTGCATTTAAAAAGACAGGCACGAAAAACAGCGTGTTTCTGCTTCCACTCAAAATAGGCATTTTCAAAATGATATAATAAATGATCTTTGGGGTATTTTGAGCTGAACCTTCACAGACACATTCTGGGGACACCAGAGACTTATATTACATATTATAAAAAGGGGCATAATATGTCTCTAAGTTTGGGCTCTGACTAGGCCATGCAAGGACATTCACCTTTTTCTCCTTCAACCACTGTGTGGTCAGTTTTGCTGTGTGCTTTGGGTCATTGTCATGTTGGAAGGTAAACCTTCTTCCCATTGACAACTTTCTGTTGAGAGTAAGGGTTAGGTGTGTTTTTGAAGGTGTGTTTTGGCAAAGCTCAGTCGTGACTGCATGTGGCCTTTCTTGAGGAGTGGCTTTTTTCTCGCAACCCACCCATACCAGCCACATTTGTGGAGCATATGTGATATTGTTGTCACATGCACACAATGACCACTCTTTAATAAATTCCTGCAACTGCTTCAGAGTTGCTGTAGGCCTCTTGGTCGCCTCTCTGACCAGTTTTCTCTTCTTTCATCCAGTTTGGAGCCACGTCCTGATCCAGGGAGGGTCTGTGTTGTACAAAATACCATCCACTTCTTAATAATAGACTTCACTGTGCTTCTAGGCATTGATAAAGCCTAGGCATTTTTTTGTATCCACCTCCTGACTTGTGCCTGTCCACAACTTTATCCTGGAGATCTTTTGACAGTGCCTTGTCAAACATAGTTGATTGTTTGCTTCAGTTGCACTACCAAGGACTGAAATGTTTCAGGAAAGCTCTTTTCATGCTGACTGGACCAAAATGAGAGTAAATACAACTGGATAAAACAAAAACTGTGTCCGTATTCATTTCAGGCTTTAAAGCAACACAATGTGATTATTTTAAAGGGGGTGATTCCTTTCTATACCACTTTATACACTATACACTGTAGGCTTCACCATATTCAGCACATAAAATTGAGCTTCGTATTTTAAACCTAGTCTATACAAACGTGTTTAGTATCATGTTAATTGATACTTTTTTGTATTTATTTTTATTTATATGTTTTTTATTTTTATTAATCAGGGACTCATTAAATTGATCAAAAGTGACAAAGACTTTTACATTGTTACAAAAAATAAATTTTTTCACATTCTATTCATAACAGAATCCTGAAAAAAAATTTATGATGGTCTCCACAAAAATAAGCACAGCAGCATTAAGCAACATTGATAATAATATGACATATTTCCTGAGCAGCAAATCAGCACATTAGAATGATTTCTGAAGGATCATGTGACACTGAAGACCGGAGTAATGATGCTGAAAATTCAGCTTTGCATCACGGGAATAAATTACATTTTAAAATATAGTAAAAAATAAAAAATAGTTGTTTTAAATTTCACAGTATTATAGTTTTTACTGTATTTTGATCAAATAAATGTAGCATTGATGAGCATACGAGACAATTTGATGTAAAAGGGACATTGAAACACTTAGCTGAACTTTAGCTCTAAATTAATAAACAGCCTTGCATACGATTGATAAGAGCGTTACACTGAAATGATCTGCTCAATGAAATCCCTGATCCGATTCTGGCTCATGTTTCCACCCGGAATCTGTTTAACACGTAAGAACTGTGAGATTAAGTGATCAGTGATCCACTACTGTAGCCCTGGAATGAAATTTACCCGGCCTACTTGGGTTAAGTGAGCTTGTCATTTTTGTCATTGTTTAATTGCACAAGGTTTAATTTGTATGGCCTTTGTATTGCAGCTAGAGCAAACACCTAAAACTCCTCTGTGTTTTGACGGGTCACAAGACTTGACCAGATGAAATTAGCTGGGAACGCAAGCCTGTGAAGATCCTATCAGAGGGTGGGAAAGCGCTAGAGCCATTTAGCATCCCACCACTTCAAAGAGGACAGCGTTACTACTGATCCACACACGCACTGGTACGCAAAGATAGTCACAGATCTCCAAACGAGTACAGTCTTTTCTGCCATCCTCGCACCATCTCATCTAGAGCCTTTAAAACGCTATAACAGTTTATAACAGTGATATGTACTCTTTGAAAACTTCCAGCCCTGGATAGCAAAATCTGCTTCATGGGATTTAGCCTGTCTGAAAGCATGTGGTAAGCCTTGTGGAATGTTTTAAATGACTCCCAGATGCGGGCAGTGAACGTACTTAACCCTTTAGCATCTATAGGCAGAGCAGTCAGGTTTACTTTTATTGTAAGTGCATGTGTTAGCGCACTTTATGTCTCCTTTATTTTCCTTGCCAACCGTCGGAGATAGTAATGGGCTGTTTCAAATCTTTGTCAGCTCTCTTTGATAACCTTATATCAATGTTAACACTGTAGTCATTATAGTCTATAGTGCTTATAAAAAAAAGTAGTGTAAAATATTTAAAAGGAAAATATGCTGAATAATTCATTTATCAATCAATGGCCAGACATACAGACTTACTTAACAGTTGTAGAAGCACATTATTGATTTTATGACAATAATTATTCCTCTTTTGTTTGACTATTTCTGCCATTTATTAGCTTTCAAACTTGTCTAGAGTTGTTTTATTGGAGTATCAACACCCTTAATGTGTGACTACCAGAGCTCAAGTATGATTGTTGGTGCCTTTGGTTCAGAGAGAGGAAGTCTCGTGTTTGTGAATCTGCTGCTTGGGAGGACGATCATATCGAAGTGACTGATATCCTTTAAAGAAACAAACTCGATTGCCCTTTCTCTTGCCAACCCTCCGCCTCCCTTTCTGTGCTCATTCGCCTGCCAGAACAAAGCCATGGAATGAAGCCTGTTAGGCGGACTGATAACAATAGACAGAACTAAGTGAGTGGGGAAAAATAGAGGGGGAAAAAGGCAGAATGTAGGTCGGAGGTACTGCCATAAGATGAGGCAAGTAGAATTACTGAGACATATTTTGAAAGAAGTGGGGTTGGTTTTCATGTTATGAGTGGATTTCTTTAGTTTCCTGTACAATCACTGGTTTTATTTGGTGTTTTTCAAAGTGCATATTATTCATCTTCGTACCCCTAGATAAGGAAGAAACCTAGAAGTCTCTACATTCCTGAAGGCTAAACGAGCACATTTTGCCTTGTGTTGACACATTTCTTATTGAAACAGGAAAGTAGGATCAGACATATGGAAGGACTGACAGTACGTATGACTCCGCAACACAGAAGAGGTGAAAGTGTTAGGATAATGGTTGGCTGAGGCTGAATACGAGTAATGATTATGAACCTCAGAATGGATGTGGCTAGATGAAGGCTTGTTTTGTTTTTGAGATATCATGCATAGCTTTTTATTTAAGGGTTGCTTTCACTTGTACTGTACTGCCCTGTACTGTACTACCGTTAAAAAGTTCGGGATTGGTCAGGTTTTTAAAAATGTTTTTGAAAGAAGTCTTGTATGCTTTGATCAAAAATACAGTAAAAACAATAATATTGTGAATATTGTTACAATTCAAAATAAGTTGTACGTTTTTTGATCAATAATATTGTGAAATTTAAAATAACACTCTTCCATTTTACTATATTTGAAAATGTAGTTTATTCCCCTGATGCAAAGCTGAATTTTCAGCAGTCATCACCCCAGTTTTCAGTGTCACATGATCCTTCAGAAATCATTCTAATTGCTGCTCTGGAAACACTTCTTATTTTTATCATGTTGAAAACAGTTGTGATAGTTTTTTTTCAGGGTTCTTATACAGGTGCATCTCAATAAATTAGAATGTCGTGGAAAAGTTCATTTATTTCAGTAATTCAACTCAAATTGTGAGACTCGTGTATTAAATAAATTCAATGCACACAGACTGAAGTAGTAAGTCTTTGGTTCTTTTAATTGGGATGATTTTGGCTCACATTTAACAAAAACCCACCAATTCACTATCTCAACAAATTAGAATACTTCATAAGACCAATAAAAAAACATTTTTAGTGAATTGTTGGCCTTGTGGAAAGTATGTTAATTTACTGTACATGTACTCAATACTTGGTAGGGGCTCCTTTTGCTTTAATTACTGCCTCAATTCGGCGTGGCATGGAGGTGATCAGTTTGTGGCACTGCTGAGGTGGTATGGAAGCACAGGTTTCTTTGACAGTGGCCTTCAGCTCATCTGCATTTTTTGGTCTCTTGTTTCTCATTTTCCTCTTGACAGTTTGCTGGCCAGTCAAGCACACCAACACCATGGTCATTTAACCAGCTTTTGGCAGTGTGGGCAGGTGCCAAATCCTGCTGGAAAATGAAGTCAGCATCTTCAAAAAGCTGGTCAGCAGAAGGAAGCATGAAGAAATCAAAATTTCTTGGTAAACAGGTGCAGTGACGTTGGTTTTCAAAAAACACAATGGACCAACACCAGCAGATGACATTGCATCTGAATTACTGAAATAAATGAACTTTTCCATGACATTCTAATTTATTGAGATGCACCTGTATATCTTTATTTTCACTCTTAATACATTTAGTGTATCCTTGCTCAATAAAAGCATTCATTTCTTAAAATGTCATTTTACTGACCCCAGACTTTTAAATAGTAGTGTATATGTGCATAAAATAATAATGATAATTATAATAATATTTTGTTATATTATATGGATTTATTTATATTCTATAAATTCTTTATGCTAGTTTCTAAAAGTTTCCAACGAGGCTACTGTAGGTACAGTTTGACGGACCAAACAAAAACTCTCAATCCATCCTCTCTTCTCAGGGAAACTAATCTGTTGAAATATATCCGCATTAGGCACAGTGCTTCTCCGAGGCAGTGAGTGAATGGCACAGTGAGCCCGTGGAGAGGACAGAGCCCAGTGATGACAGGGATAATGAGGGTGATGAAAGTGCAGACAGGGTACACATGGAAGGCAGACAAATGAATTATTCACCTCACTTACCACATCCTACCTGGTCTTCTTCATGTGCTCTCTGAACATCCACTGACCCAAATTCACAACAACAACAAAAAGTTGCCCAAGACATACTGGATCAATGTGGTGTTGTTATTTACCTGATTCATATTCATAACTTTTTGTCATCACAAAAAAAAAAAAAAAATCCTGTTCTAATTCATTTTTCATTGGTAACAAGATCACAGATACATGACAGTGCCACTATATAACCAGCCACAAAAGGCCCCAAAATAGAAGCTGCCTGCTCCAACTGATGCATAACAAGCCCTCTCTGCCTGTACACAAACACACATTCACAAGCTCAATAAAACGGAACAACTCTGTAAACTGCAATTAAAATCCTGGGCACTAATTAGGTGGAAATGGATGCTTGTTAAAAGACAGCAAGTTTAGGAAGTGGACTCAACATGGCGACCAGTTTATTTACCTCCTGTACACTTCTGCCAGTTTCCGTCACAGGTTTTCTTTATGCATTAACAACTGATACGCTTTACAAACATGCATTCGGACACTTGACAGGCAGACGTTCATGTTTTTACTGCTTGTCTTGTTTGAAAGCTTGAGTGTGACTTGGATAATCTGCTGATCCGTTTTTTTAATTGGTTATTGATCACGTCATTGAGCCTTAGAGAAGGACCAGGAAAAGGTGTCTCAATTACAGTGCAGAGAGATCACTGTGCTGCCCATTTTTATTGTTTTGGTTTACATGGGTTCAGTTGATGGCAAATGTACAAATACATGACATGTGAGAATATAGTACTCTAACAAAAAGTACCACAGTATTACCATGTTGTTGTTGTTTTCAGTTATGCATTTGCCAGATGCTTTTATTCAAAATGACTTCCATTGCGTTGGAATGCTCTACTGACATGTTACAATACCATAACATAACACTGTTTTTATGACATCTACCATGCTAATACCATGTTGTTTAATGTACTATGATAGTAACATGACATCATTTGTGGACTAGCATGTAAATATAGCTATCATCCAGAACCATGATATTACCATAGTAAGACCATATTAGTTCTGTAATAAGTAACACAAATAAACACCACCTTCACTATATAAGCCACATAGTACTGTGGGAGTTGGGGCGAATTCTGTATACATGCTGCTTCCTACCTTGTCTTTCTCGATTCCTCCCATTTGTTTCTGAACTCAGTCAACTCATCTACATTTGTGCTTTCTCAGTGTGTGTGTTCAAATATTAATGTACTGCAAAACAGTCACATTTTTCAGATATGAAGCCATGTTGGATTAAGATAAAATAGAGATGTTTTACTGATTTATGATACAATCAGTTTGGTCA
The DNA here is from genome assembly GCF_001515645.1 of Sinocyclocheilus grahami. Lineage (NCBI taxonomy): Eukaryota > Metazoa > Chordata > Actinopteri > Cypriniformes > Cyprinidae > Sinocyclocheilus > Sinocyclocheilus grahami. The sequence goes on from NW_015505670.1 coordinate 699,056, forward strand.
AAATTGCAAAAAATAAAATAAAAATTAAGTAACAGAACTTGTTCATTTTTATATCTATTTTTCACATTCAACACTGGTCCAAATTGCACAAAAAATAAAATAAAATCCTCAGAATTTTTTTGTCTTTCCCTTTCTACATTAGTCCAAATTGCACAACAAATTCATCTGAGTTTTTTTTAATGTCTTTCACTTTCTACAAAAAGATGTTCCCAGATACTCCTGCCTCTACCCTGTTTTTTTCTTCTTTCTTTCTTTCATGAAAGAGTCCTCCTGTGTCCATTTTAGGACACGGAGCCCATTGGTGCATGAAGACTAGCTGTCGCTTCACATTACAGTGAGCAGGCATTGGGCACTCAGCCCTCGCCCCTCACAGAACATACATCCTCTCCTCCAGAGGTCCTGAAAATGTATCTATGCGAAAGGAAACTGTAACACTCTAGATTTTTTCTTAAAATAGCCCACCACCTACAAGCGCCACAGAGACTACTGTAATATTTATTCTAGAGTTGATCTGATTTCTTCTTACCTGAACAGAGAGTGACACTGTTAAGTCTTCTTAAAGATTCATGTATCCACAATACTTCATATGCAGATTTCGCGAAAATACCAACGCATAACAGCCTCGACTCTATATGAAAAGGCAGGTCACTGGGTAACATTCACCCGTCAGTACATGCCACTGCAAAACTAAACTGAAGAACAGAAGCGCACACGTACACACACACATATACGCTGAAAACCTCAGCCCACTTCTCACAGTCTCTCACGCAATGCTCCTCACCAAGGGCTTCCTGTTCCTCTTGCTGTTGTTTATTTGCCCAAGTGCCCAAGCACCATCATCAACACCCTCTGAAAAGAGAAGTGAAACTGGGGTCACTTCAGGCCATTCTGGGCGCACAGACATGCCCACAAAAATAAATAAAAAATCTTTGTTGGAAAAATGGATGAATCTGATCCAAAGTTTTAGATTTCTGCACTAACATAAAGTTGAATTATGTAACACAAATGTAGTATTATCAGAGCTAGCATGTACGTTTAGCATGTGCAAGCATTCGTGTTATGTCTCCTGAGATACAAATGTCTTAAAGACCCGTTGAAATCACTTGACAAATCTTTCTTTCCTGTGTTGATGTACTTCATGTTGAAACAGGAAGTTTTGGTGAGACATATTTGGGCACTCAGCCCTCGCCCCTCACAGAACATACATCCTCTCCTCCAGAGGTCCTGAAAATGTATCTATGCGCAAGGAAACTGTAACACTCTAGATTTTTTCTTAAAATAGCCCACCACCTACAAGCGCCACAGAGACTACTGTAATATTTATTCTAGAGTTGATCTGATTTCTTCTTACCTGAACAGAGAGTGACACTGTTAAGTCTTCTTAAAGATTCATGTATCCACAATACTTCATATGCAGATTTCGCGAAAATACCAACGCATAACAGCCTCGACTCTATATGAAAAGGCAGGTCACTGGGTAACATTCACCCGTCAGTACATGCCACTGCAAAACTAAACTGAAGAACAGAAGCGCACACGTACACACACACATATACGCTGAAAACCTCAGCCCACTTCTCACAGTCTCTCACGCAATGCTCCTCACCAAGGGCTTCCTGTTCCTCTTGCTGTTGTTTATTTGCCCAAGTGCCCAAGCACCATCATCAACACCCTCTGAAAAGAGAAGTGAAACTGGGGTCACTTCAGGCCATTCTGGGCGCACAGACATGCCCACAAAAATAAATAAAAAATCTTTGTTGGAAAAATGGATGAATCTGATCCAAAGTTTTAGATTTCTGCACTAACATAAAGTTGAATTATGTAACACAAATGTAGTATTATCAGAGCTAGCATGTACGTTTAGCATGTGCAAGCATTCGTGTTATGTCTCCTGAGATACAAATGTCTTAAAGACCCGTTGAAATCACTTGACAAATCTTTCTTTCCTGTGTTGATGTACTTCATGTTGAAACAGGAAGTTTTGGTGAGACATATTGAAGGGCTTGTCAACTTTGTTTAGAAAGCGACGCCATGATCTGCTACTTGCTAGTTGCTAGGTGGTAATATGGGGCGGGACGTTATCATTCCAGAGAGCATTTGATTGGACATAAATCTGAATCATCAATATTTTTAGTTTTCCTAGAAGAGAAATACTTTAAATTTTATGTATATATTTATATATATATATATATATCAGTGTTTAAGTGTTAGCAAATACATTAGCCTCAAAGCTCCATTTTTTTTCATGAGGTCTTCAATAACTGGAGAGCAACAATGACAGCAGCTAAACTGAATATAGTAACAAAAAAAGCTCAGATTTTATGTTCACATTGAAACAATAACATAAAGAACACTACTGTTCAAAAGTATGGAGTCTATAAGATATGTTAATGTTTTTGAAAGACCTCTCTTATGCTCACCAAGGCTGCATATTTGATTAAAAAAAAAAACATTAAAACAGTAATATTTTGAAATATTATTACAATTTAAAATTCTGTTTGAATATATTTTAAAATGTAATTTATTTGTGTGATGGCAAAACTAAATTTTCAGCAGTCAGTACTCCAGTCTTCAGTGTCAAATGATCTTTCAGGAATCATTCTAATGTGCTGCTTTGCTGCTGCTTTTTTGTCAGGATTCTTTCATGAACAGAAAGTTCAAAACAATAGTATTTACTATTTGAAATAGAAATAGAATCTTCAGTAAGATTATACATCTCTTTACTCTTTACTAACTAAATAAATAAATTTAATTAAAATGAAAGAAAAAAGAAAGAAAAGCTCCCAGTGTGTTTATCTTGTGTTGCACCATTTAACCACAGCAATGACCACTAATATGAAAGTCCCATGACATACTGCACAACTGCATGAGGAACTGAATGCCAAAGTGTTTTTTTACTGCTGAAAATATAATGGAAACAACCTTTAGACAATGATGAAGCTCAATGCAAAGGAAACAGACAATAACCCACAGTCCTAAGCAAACATACTCAAATACATCCACACTATTGAGGAGTTATGAAATACTACACCTGCGCACATACACCCTCTGGGCTCAAAGATACATACGAAATTACTCAAATATACCCCAACCTCCCATTCAAACTGATATTGTGTTGTCTAAGCCTGAGTTTCAACACACACACCAAAACACACACCCTTGAGTCGTTCCCCTTGATAAATATAATTAACCTCAAGCCATCCCAGTGCAGCTCTGAATTGATCAGAACAGGCAGAGTTGCCGCAGGCCTGTCAGCACCAGCATAATCAATAGACCTTATTGATCCTACATGCGGTGAGAGTCTGTGTGTCAGCGTGCATATGTGAGGGATCACGCTGCATCTGCTTCGGATTTGTGCTCCGTGTGCGCATGTGGGCACGACATGAAAAAAGTGGGGGTTCGAGGCTTAGTCTCCTACCGACTGCTTTGTAACAAGTAACTTGGGAAGGCAAATCGAGTTTTAAAGTGGGCTAGTGAAATATGGCTAGATTTTTTTTTTCTTCGCTGATGCAAACCATAAAGCTGAGTGTGACAATCATTTTTTTTTTTTTTGCTAATTTATGCTGACATGTAGTCTATATCCTACAACATCTTTGATGCATTAGCAGCTACTTCCTGTGTCATTTAAATGTATAAATTAATCAAGTCAGATTAAATATGTTTTAAATGTAAAAGTAAATAAAATAAATTTAATAATTATATTTTATATTGTATAACAAATGTTTTTTAATTATTTGAAATAATATTCTATATTCTCTCTCTCTCTCTCTCTCTCTCTCTCTCTCTCTCTCTATATATATATATATATATACAGTATATATTAAACTTATTATATTTGTTTGTACTGCATGTGTACATGAACCAGACCCTCATTTCGACTGCTGTAAGAGCCTACATTGATAAAGTGAGGAACACAGATTAGTTTTTTTTTTGTTTGGTAATATTTCCACTAAATCAGGCCCAAAAACATATGAGATTAAATATTCTTAATCAATTATAACCATAAAGTCAAAAGCTACTGAGATAAGAAATTTTTACTTGCTTAACTTACTCAAAACTGTTTTTTTAAACTATGTGTCATTACTGAAAAACTAAATTTTTTGTAAGGAGGTAGAGCAGGGTTTCCAAAACTGGGGTTTGTGAACCACTGCGGTTTGTGAGTTGACAAAACATTAATTAATTAACTCATGAAATAATTATGAAATAAATGGAAATGGGAAAAAATCCATAATAATAATAATAATAATAATACAAATTCTAATATATTATACTAATATTATATTTTATTTGTTTACCTCATGTCATGTGACCATTACCTGACGTCAGAGAACCATAAACATGCGAATGTGTTGTTAAATTCTTGAAATTTTAGGTCATAGGAGTTTAGCTAACAAAAACGTTTGGTAATCCCCGGAGTTAAATGACTGAATTGTGCTTTAACATACCTGATATGGGCTCTCTGAGTGCATTGCGTTTTATGTTATTCGCAAAGTTACATTTCAATCATGACAACTTTCGGAAGATTTTAACATGGTGATGGACATGACAATGTTAATGTATTTGGTCTTGGCGGAGTAGATCTGCTACGCTGCTGCTGCTGCTGCTGCTGAATTGCTGCTGCTGGTGATTATTGCTGTAGTTGTAGATTATTGCTGCTGCTGCAAGCAAGTACAGGAACTTGCTACTGCCAATGCATATGGCGATACGGTGGCATGAGTATTTAAGACATACTGCTGCTGCACAAATAGCATATAAAATAACCCGTAGCAGATCTATACAGGTGGAGCTGGGGAAGGTGGAGGGTTTCAGATCAACTCTGAAAGCGCGCTGCAGGAATCTCTAGTGAATGCTAGTCAGCCATATAAATGCAAGGCAGTAAGCTCATTGGCTGCATATGCAGCATGAACCAATCAGCTTGTGCCAAGTCGTTTAACTCTCTGAATATCATCAGTTACGTTAACAACCCGTCACCTGCGCCATCTAGAGTTTCATGACTGAACTACATATTTATTGAGTGTTAATTCTCATATTTATTGAGAATTATCCCTGCTCTCCTCTCCTGAATAATAAAATTAAGTTGTGACTGAGATGAATTAGTGAATGTTACTGAAACATTGCAAGAGTTAATGCTACCTAGCATAATAAATTCCAAATGCATTGTGTGCCTCTCTCAGTACCACACATAGGTATGGAAACACATGAAAGCGCTGGGGGTTGGGCACTGTGACTGTGAGGAAGAGAGAGGGGCACATGGGGAGAGGGTGGAACAAGATTTACATGAGGCTGCTGTAAAACTTTGACCCCACAGTTGTAAATCTGCCAATGGAGTCTAGCCAGCACAACAGGAAGTATGGGGGATCAGAGAAAGAGAGAGAGAACGAAAGGATGTAAATATGGGAATGGGGGTAGAGATGGTAGATTGTTAGGCTTGTATTCAATTAGAAATGTTTTTAAATATGTCTAGATTTCGCTATTAAACCTGAAGGGATGTAATGGCTGGTGCAAATATTATTTTGCATCTTCTTCAGTTGATTTTCCAGTATCATTGAACTGTATACTTGTTTGAATCCTAACAAGCCATATAGTACACACACTGGCTACTCGCATGTGGTCAAATATAGACCTTGAAAATGGAAAGTCTGTTCAAACTAAGTTGTCAGCTATGAAAAATGGCTAAGAGGTCAACACACTGTTTGAAAAGGTTGATGGCACATACGATTTTGTTGAGAGTTTAATTTAATGATTTTATGCCTTGTATTCTGTTTGTACACACACCACTAATAGTGGTTGTTTCTGTACCGAAAGTTAATATTTTTTCTTAACGCTCAATCGAACGATGAAATTTCCATTGCAAGGAGTGAAAAAAAGGGCCTGGTACGCTCACTTTGAAGATAAATATCAACAAAACAGCATGAGAGCATGTTACGAAAGTCGGCATGAGAGCGCATTACAAAAGTTAAAGTGCCACCCACTTAGGTGTGGTAACTCAGGGTCATGATGTGAAAATACAGGATGTAGATACTGAGACAGGAAGTGGCAGGCATCAAAGTTTCAAAGCATGTCAGTATTCAAGGTCATGAGAAATTGCTGGCATGAATACACCTCTGAACTCTGACTGGTTTTGAGGATGTGATATGAAATATAAAAACAGACTCACTTTACAATAATCTTCACTTTTCAATATAAAGTTATTTAATATTTAATTTTTTTTAAAGTAAATTGTTATTCATAATAATATAATTGTGGAACTCTGTGTGAATCAAACTGTGTCCATTTTTGCCTTATCTATTTTATTATAGATATGACAAGTGACAGGGAGTTACTAGCCTACCTAAAACAGAAGGACAGTAGCTGATCAAATTTTTTAACAATGTATCTTTTCCAGTAGAGGCATAATGCATTACATTTTAATGTCTGAACTGACAGAGTAATCAAATGCACAGAACTAAATGGTCCTCTTTCACACACATACAGTAGCATTGCAAAGTAGCATTGATGCATTCAGGTGAATCGTTTTTTTCAAAATGATCCTCTCACTAATATGTAGCTTTGGAAAGTCAGATTCATTGTAACTAATTGGTTCTTTTCAATGGTTCATGTAAATGAACTGATTAAAACAATTCAACAGTTTAAATCTCTGTACTAGGCACAATGTTTTCAAATTGATTATGCATTTATGCATTGTCTACCTTATTGAAGGATCTCACTCAACAATTAAATTAGAAATTATATTTTTGGATTATTATTTATAAAAAAGCATATGTGACCCTGGACCACAAAACCAGTCATAAGGGTAAATTTTTCAAAATTGAGATTTATACATAAATTGATGTATGGTTTGTTAGGATAGGACGATATTTGGCCGATATACAACTATTTGGAAATCTAGAATCTGAGGGTGCAAACAAATCAAAATATTGAGAAAATCGCCTTTAGAGTTGTCCAAATGAAGTTCTTAGCAATGCATATTACTAATCAAAAATTAAGTTCTGTCAGGACCACTATCGTCAAAATGATAGATACTTAGCATAAAGTTTGGTTTGGCGGTATGGTTCTGTTCTGGGCAAAAAACTCCCTGCCCATCCATGCAGCCTGTCATGAATGAGCAGGGAGAGCAGCAATAATAACCCCCCTAGGGTTAACAGAACAGAACAAGACAGATATCATTAATGTACTTGATATTTAAGTGTAACACTTTATTCAAGATATATATATATATATATATATATATATACAGTATATATTAAACTTATTATATTTGTTTGTACTGCATGTGTACATGAACCAGACCCTCATTTCGACTGCTGTAAGAGCCTACATTGATAAAGTGAGGAACACAGATTAGTTTTTTTTTGTTTGGTAATATTTCCACTAAATCAGGCCCAAAAACATATGAGATTAAATATTCTTAATCAATTATAACCATAAAGTCAAAAGCTACTGAGATAAGAAATTTTTACTTGCTTAACTTACTCAAAACTGTTTTTTTAAACTATGTGTCATTACTGAAAAACTAAATTTTTTGTAAGGAGGTAGAGCAGGGTTTCCAAAACTGGGGTTTGTGAACCACTGCGGTTTGTGAGTTGACAAAACATTAATTAATTAACTCATGAAATAATTATGAAATAAATGGAAATGGGAAAAAATCCATAATAATAATAATAATAATAATACAAATTCTAATATATTATACTAATATTATATTTTATTTGTTTACCTCATGTCATGTGACCATTACCTGACGTCAGAGAACCATAAACATGCGAATGTGTTGTTAAATTCTTGAAATTTTAGGTCATAGGAGTTTAGCTAACAAAAACGTTTGGTAATCCCCGGAGTTAAATGACTGAATTGTGCTTTAACATACCTGATATGGGCTCTCTGAGTGCATTGCGTTTTATGTTATTCGCAAAGTTACATTTCAATCATGACAACTTTCGGAAGATTTTAACATGGTGATGGACATGACAATGTTAATGTATTTGGTCTTGGCGGAGTAGATCTGCTACGCTGCTGCTGCTGCTGCTGCTGAATTGCTGCTGCTGGTGATTATTGCTGTAGTTGTAGATTATTGCTGCTGCTGCAAGCAAGTACAGGAACTTGCTACTGCCAATGCATATGGCGATACGGTGGCATGAGTATTTAAGACATACTGCTGCTGCACAAATAGCATATAAAATAACCCGTAGCAGATCTATACAGGTGGAGCTGGGGAAGGTGGAGGGTTTCAGATCAACTCTGAAAGCGCGCTGCAGGAATCTCTAGTGAATGCTAGTCAGCCATATAAATGCAAGGCAGTAAGCTCATTGGCTGCATATGCAGCATGAACCAATCAGCTTGTGCCAAGTCGTTTAACTCTCTGAATATCATCAGTTACGTTAACAACCCGTCACCTGCGCCATCTAGAGTTTCATGACTGAACTACATATTTATTGAGTGTTAATTCTCATATTTATTGAGAATTATCCCTGCTCTCCTCTCCTGAATAATAAAATTAAGTTGTGACTGAGATGAATTAGTGAATGTTACTGAAACATTGCAAGAGTTAATGCTACCTAGCATAATAAATTCCAAATGCATTGTGTGCCTCTCTCAGTACCACACATAGGTATGGAAACACATGAAAGCGCTGGGGGTTGGGCACTGTGACTGTGAGGAAGAGAGAGGGGCACATGGGGAGAGGGTGGAACAAGATTTACATGAGGCTGCTGTAAAACTTTGACCCCACAGTTGTAAATCTGCCAATGGAGTCTAGCCAGCACAACAGGAAGTATGGGGGATCAGAGAAAGAGAGAGAGAACGAAAGGATGTAAATATGGGAATGGGGGTAGAGATGGTAGATTGTTAGGCTTGTATTCAATTAGAAATGTTTTTAAATATGTCTAGATTTCGCTATTAAACCTGAAGGGATGTAATGGCTGGTGCAAATATTATTTTGCATCTTCTTCAGTTGATTTTCCAGTATCATTGAACTGTATACTTGTTTGAATCCTAACAAGCCATATAGTACACACACTGGCTACTCGCATGTGGTCAAATATAGACCTTGAAAATGGAAAGTCTGTTCAAACTAAGTTGTCAGCTATGAAAAATGGCTAAGAGGTCAACACACTGTTTGAAAAGGTTGATGGCACATACGATTTTGTTGAGAGTTTAATTTAATGATTTTATGCCTTGTATTCTGTTTGTACACACACCACTAATAGTGGTTGTTTCTGTACCGAAAGTTAATATTTTTTCTTAACGCTCAATCGAACGATGAAATTTCCATTGCAAGGAGTGAAAAAAAGGGCCTGGTACGCTCACTTTGAAGATAAATATCAACAAAACAGCATGAGAGCATGTTACGAAAGTCGGCATGAGAGCGCATTACAAAAGTTAAAGTGCCACCCACTTAGGTGTGGTAACTCAGGGTCATGATGTGAAAATACAGGATGTAGATACTGAGACAGGAAGTGGCAGGCATCAAAGTTTCAAAGCATGTCAGTATTCAAGGTCATGAGAAATTGCTGGCATGAATACACCTCTGAACTCTGACTGGTTTTGAGGATGTGATATGAAATATAAAAACAGACTCACTTTACAATAATCTTCACTTTTCAATATAAAGTTATTTAATATTTAATTTTTTTTAAAGTAAATTGTTATTCATAATAATATAATTGTGGAACTCTGTGTGAATCAAACTGTGTCCATTTTTGCCTTATCTATTTTATTATAGATATGACAAGTGACAGGGAGTTACTAGCCTACCTAAAACAGAAGGACAGTAGCTGATCAAATTTTTTAACAATGTATCTTTTCCAGTAGAGGCATAATGCATTACATTTTAATGTCTGAACTGACAGAGTAATCAAATGCACAGAACTAAATGGTCCTCTTTCACACACATACAGTAGCATTGCAAAGTAGCATTGATGCATTCAGGTGAATCGTTTTTTTCAAAATGATCCTCTCACTAATATGTAGCTTTGGAAAGTCAGATTCATTGTAACTAATTGGTTCTTTTCAATGGTTCATGTAAATGAACTGATTAAAACAATTCAACAGTTTAAATCTCTGTACTAGGCACAATGTTTTCAAATTGATTATGCATTTATGCATTGTCTACCTTATTGAAGGATCTCACGCAACAATTAAATTAGAAATTATATTTTTGGATTATTATTTATAAAAAAGCATGTGTGACCCTGGACCACAAAACCAGTCATAAGGGTAAATTTTTCAAAATTGAGATTTATACATAAATTGATGTATGGTTTGTTAGGATAGGACGATATTTGGCCGATATACAACTATTTGGAAATCTAGAATCTGAGGGTGCAAATCAACAATTAAATTAGAAATTATATTTTTGGATTATTATTTATAAAAAAGCATATGTGACCCTGGACCACAAAACCAGTCATAAGGGTAAATTTTTCAAAATTGAGATTTATACATAAATTGATGTATGGTTTGTTAGGATAGGACGATATTTGGCCGATATACAACTATTTGGAAATCTAGAATCTGAGGGTGCAAACAAATCAAAATATTGAGAAAATCGCCTTTAGAGTTGTCCAAATGAAGTTCTTAGCAATGCATATTACTAATCAAAAATTAAGTTCTGTCAGGACCACTATCGTCAAAATGATAGATACTTAGCATAAAGTTTGGTTTGGCGGTATGGTTCTGTTCTGGGCAAAAAACTCCCTGCCCATCCATGCAGCCTGTCATGAATGAGCAGGGAGAGCAGCAATAATAACCCCCCTAGGGTTAACAGAACAGAACAAGACAGATATCATTAATGTACTTGATATTTAAGTGTAACACTTTATTCAAGATAAAGGAGTCTGATTAGCAAGGAATATCAGAAAGCCAAGTCCTGACTGTGGCGAAAGGAGGAGCTGGGGATGGAGGAGGGTAATTTGATCCTGAGCAAGCTGAAAAGCTGCTGAATAATACTGAATAGAGCTAATATAGGAATGCTGCGATAGGTGTCGTATTCCTATAGGTAGATGTGATCAGCTGAGAATAAGCTGATGCAAGCTTGACTCACGTGACCTGCCAGAACTAACGCTAACGCTTAATTTTTGATATATTTACGGTAGGAAATGTACAAAATATCTTTATGGAACATGATCTTTAATTAATATCCTAATGATTTTTGGCATAAAAAAAACAATAATTTTGACCCATACAATGTATTTTTGGCTATTGCTACAAATATACCCCAGCGACTTAAGACTGGTTTTGTGGTCCAGGGTCACATATATACCCAGCAAACAGGAAACATTCTCAGAACTGTGGCTAATATTTAAGTTATCTCAAAGTTATGAACAAACGTTCTTCCGGTAATGTTTATAGATTGTTTGTTTAAAGTCTGATAATAGCGGTCTCATAATGTTAACTCACACACCAAAAAATTTTTTATAGCTTAGTTCAAATTCATGGAACTTTTTTTTCTGAAATCTTTTAGAGTGTTTAGAATTTTTTTTAAATAATGTTCCCAGAATGTTTGCAAAATAATCAAATGGAATGTTCCCTTAATGTTCGCGTAGTACAGGTACTTGTAGCTAACTACTTTTTCAGTAGCTTGACTGTAGTTTAACAAAGTCGCTTATAGCTTGGCAAGCTTTTAAAGTAGTTTCCCCAGCACTGCTAATGACCATAAAAACCGCTTTTCACTCTTCTGTTTGACTTCTAGACTTTGCTCTTCTCCTCTATTCGTCTCTCTCTTTCTTGCTTGCTGACTTGACTCTTTCAGTAATACGCATTTACATGCACACAATTGTTTAGGGATCCAGGGGAGTGTCTAAGCTGGTGCGTTGAATGCCTTCTATATTTCTAAGAGGATCTGCTCTAGACAGCAGCTGTTCTCAGGTCAAGGCAGGAATTCTTGAAATCTTGAGATCTGAGCAACTGCTGGTTTATTGGATACCACTCCGCTAATGGGCCTGTATCCACAGCCACCAGACCAGATGTTACTCTGTATATGTATGTGTACATACTTAGCTATAGTTTGAGGCCAAAACTGTGAGATAAATATGACAAAAACTCCCTATGGAGAAATAATAAAATAAATAATAGTTTAAAATGTCGAGGTTTTGTTTTGCAGTTTATTATTTTAACTTGAATTCTCCGAAAACATAATAATCTTGTTGGATCATTTTAAATGTGTCATTTATTTATTTATTTATTCAATTTTTCTGAAATTATTGTACAGTGCTACAAAAAAGGTTTCCTTTTTTTCACCTGTTACACCCCAGTAACTTCTCAAAAATGCATAACATGCCTGATTGTAAGTCAGATTCAAAGAATAACCAAAAAGACAGAGAAATAAAAACATGCTATGAAAATAAGTTTGAGTACAGATAAAGAATAAATTAGAGGCAGCTGTTTCTGATCTGATACCTGGTTCACACAACATACTGTTGAACTTCAAAGTTAAATGAAAAACTGCAAAGGTCTTGGAGAAAAGAGCTGACTGTCTCATCTCATGAGCTGAGAGTGAGGTTTGCGTGACAAGGCTGGCCACGAGAGGAAGTGAAATGTGTGAGAATGGCAGTCACCGCAGTCTCATCTCAGAACACTCACCACCGGCTCATGCCTGTCCTCACTCTCAAACCTACTGCTCCTGCCTTCACCCCTCTCACTTCCTGGCTCGTTTAAACATTGTATGTTGTGTCGCTTACAACTTCAAAACACCGTGTACAAAAAAGATACTGTTGCTGAAATAAGCAGGTTCTTCAAAGAATCAGCCCCTCTTTCTACTGCATTTTTTGCATTTTACTAAAAGATAATTTACCTTTTATTAAGCCGTTTTCCCTAATAGGGATGTTGTCTGATCTCAGCAATGTTGGCAAAACTCACACATTTGATCAAAATGGGGATGTATCAGAGTTCAGTTTTTTTTTCTAACTCTAACCTTGTATAAATGAAAAAGAAAATAATTTTTAAAAATAAAAATAATAGTTTTTTATTTTGTATTTAATTGTAATTAATTTTATTATGCTCTGTCATTGTGTGGTAAAAAGTAGCTTAAACATTTTGCTGAATAACTCATTATGTGTTTTGTGTTGTTTGTGTATCCCTTACATGCCTACGACACGTATGAGCTGTTGATGTATTTTTTTTGGTTTGTTTTTGGAATAAAGTGGAATAACTTTCTTTAGATTATTAAATCCAGTTCCCCTATAACCCCTACTTTTCTTTCTACACTCGACTTTCCTATAAAAAAAATTTATTAAAATAAAATAACATTTAATTTAAATATTCAATTAAATTGCATTAAAAAATGAAATAAAAAACAAAACAAATGTTATTTAGACACATTTTAAACCAATACTTATTGGCAAATTATATTTTTTCAGTTTTGCTCAAAATCCACTGGCTCCTGTGTTCACAAGCATCCTGCATTCCCATCATACTGTGTTTTTTGACAGTGAGTTGATGCTAACCTGCTTTGTATGCTAGTACTAACAGTGCAGTGTGACATTATGACTTATGCGTTTGTAGAGCCAGCGTTACTGCTTCAGTCATATTTCATCTATTGCTGCAAATGACCAAACAAAATCTCCCTCCCTTGTCTCTTTCTGCTCTTTCAGTATGGGTAAGCCCTTGCTCTTAGGCCTTGAAGGTTAAGCGCTAACTCCCTACAGTTCTGACCTTGCCTTTCAATGAGCAGCATTAGTTCATTGCTCTGTCTCAGCACTATTACAGTGACTGTCAAGATTAAACACTTGCTGAATTGTTTCAATTCGGTAGCTATAATCTGAACGTGTTCAGGGGGTAAAAAGCTAATATTCAAAGCTAATTGCAGTCTAATTCATACCCCCTTCTTCCCCCCACTTACCGCCACTTCCGCTTCGTTCTCGCGCTCTCCTTTTCTCTCCCCCATCACTACGCCCCCTCCTTCTGCAAGGTCTCAGGGGAGAAGCTGCGGCCAGGCTGTTTGGGGGAGCTGTCAGACTAATAGATTTCCTCTTTCGCTCTGGATGTGAACAGAGGGAAAAACCTTCCCTGCTGGGACATACTAAAAGCAAAGTTTTTACAGGGCCGGTGGATGGCCCATATGATATTTGTCTGATAGGTCTGAATGTTTTGAGCACTGATATTTACAGAATGCATTTTAATATGTGTGTGCATGTAATAGTTTACTTCTGTGTTGTCGTGTGTATTCAAAAAGTATATCATGCAAAACTTTACGTGAAGAATTTATGATTCATTATATGTTTTCATTTTATCTCGTATAGTTAGTTATATATCATCTATATGTCAGCAAGAGCATTTTTTCAATATAATTTTACAGTGATTTTTGGAGTGGATGCAAGAAATACAATCCTCAAACGCCCTCTAGAGGCAAAAGCTGCACAGCACTTAAAAGTAAGCAGGCTTGAAGCGTGGTAATGCTTTTATAGTTAGCTAACAGCGCCACCTAATGTTTATTTTGCTACTTATCAAACATACTGCTTTTTCAATGTCGGCGTTTTTATTATTATTATTATTATTTAAAGTCTTATATTTTCAAAATAGATATTTAATATTCGCTGAGTTTACATAAAATAACAAAATAATAAGCACACATGTTTGTACTTTTAAAAAAGGATACTAGTGAACTTTAAAGATAGCATTTTTGCACCTCAAAATCAGGCCATAATCACCATAAACATTGGAAGACCACCATGAATGATGTGCCGTGGCAATATTCAGATCAATGATCAACACAGTTGAAACTGAACTGAAAAAGAAAAAATAATATCCCATGGCATTGAAATATTAAGTTTGAAAATGAAATGTAATTGTAACTACAAATATATTATGAAAAAGATTATAGGAAAGAACACTGTGGTCACATTCAGTTTCCTGTTAATTATATCAGTAGTAAGTAAGTCATGGGGACACTGAGAATTTTTTTTTAATGTATATATAATAATATATATTTATACAGATATATTCAATTGTTTTTGCTTTAATTGTTTTCAATTTAGTCATTTCAATTTCAGGGTTTTATGGTATTTCTTTTAGCATGTAGTTTTGAATAAATGTGTCATAAGCCTGAACTGTGTCATTGGTAAATATATCTGTGTGTTAAATCTAGATGTGCGGTCATGGCTCAGCTGTTTGCTCTTCCTTCTGGGTGTTTAAGAAGCTTCTGTCCTGTGCTCAGCTGAATACTTTTTGGATTAGCTCACAGGGTAACTCCTCATTCATGGGGAATGTGAGGGGGACACTTGACTCATATATGGAGAAGACAAACAAGAGCCATGCTGTAAACCTGTAAACCTAAGTTAGCAAAACTTAAAAAAGAAAAGAACAAAAAAGGTAATCAGTTACATCAATTTTTTTAAAGAAATTCTAAGTTTATAAGCAGAAGTGGCATTTTTATTTTATACTTATACATGTTAATTGCTCTTAACTTTGAAATATTTACGTAAGCGTAAAAATTAACTTAACATTTTGATGTAATCTCAACCTAAATATTTTTTATAGTGAAAATTACCTAGCTATAACTAGCTAATTCAGTAAATGCTAACTTGCTAATTGGTAACACGATGCTTTGACCCAAAAGAAACTCTTCTAAATTAGCATAGCAATACATTAATTTCCTTTAAATTAAAAGAAACAAGTTCATTAAACTCAAAACAATGAAACAATTTATATTACTTAAAATGGGTCAGTTTTGGGAACTCAAAAGAAAAAAGTTCTAAATACTCCTGAAAGTTCATTTGTTTGAGCTAATTTGTTTAATTTAAGTTTGCCGTGTCATATAATATTTGACATTTGGAGTATTAGACAACATTTACATGATTTATTTCACATGATTTATTTTTATGGGAACCAAAAATGCATGTCAGTTTTACTACATTCCTATACAAATACCACTACAGATATTCAGAACAAAATAAAAATGATCATTAAAAAAACTGTCTAACTAATTACAATATTTATCAATTTAAATATTAATTAATAGGCCTACAACTAAATGTTTTGATCTAAGCACCCAGCAAATAAGCTCATTTTTTTTTTTTTGAAAAAATAATGGGTTTTCATATTCTTCTTTATATTATTCTCTTATATAATCTATATTTTTAAAATTTTATGAAAAACTATATATATATATATATATATATATATGTGTGTGTGTGTGTCAATGTGTGCATGTGTATATATCCTACTTTTAGGAACTGACATCATGACTGCAGTCAGCATAGTTCCTGCATACGCTAAGCAGCTTCTTATGACGGTAAGGACAGAATAAACACTTGCACACACATAGGGTATAAAGTTAGCGTGTGACTTCACTCTCTGTGCATGACAAAGGAGGCAGTGGGCAATCCCAAATTGGACAGCAGGGCCAATGACGGCTGTGGGACAGTAAAAGTGACACTGACCCATGAATCAAATTACAACTATAAACTTATAATAGCTTTATGAGCATCTTGGATGTCCTGTTTACTTGTAGTTTCAAATTCTTATTCATGACCTCAGTGATGTAAAAAGACCAGTGGTGGGAGGTTCTAGACACCTGTTGGAGAAATATATAAACTGAAGGGACCTGAAGCAAGCAGATCACACTTCTGAGAGCACAGATAAGCCCTCAAGACAACACCACCCAGACAAACAGACGAGAGAAATGTCTTCTGCCGAGAGCCTCTTCATGGATGACCCTTTCTTTGCAAACTCCCACTTTTTGTGGCCCAGATGCAGTATGGCTCTTTCCAGCTTCAAAGAGGATTTCTTCACCCGTAAAGCCCAAATAATGCAGAACCTGAGGAATGATATCAGAGACAGCTTGCTGAATGAACTCACTGATGAGTTCTTCCAGTGTCTTGATGGTCAGAGTTCCTTCTCCAGGCTCTTCAGCCTGATCAACACAGAGCAGAACAAACGGCGAGACGTTTCTCTTACTCTGGACACTCGAGGCTTCTCTCCAGAGGATGTCACTGTGACAGTATCTGGAAGGCGCCTGGAGGTGATGGCCGGCAAGCGGGCCCAGACAGACGCTTCTACATCATCTACCAGCACCGCTCACGACGCAGAAGCCCAGCCACAAGGATTTGTTCAAGCTGTGCAGCTTCCTGACCACCTGGATCCAACCTCCTTGACCTGCTCACTTGGAGAAGATGGACTTCTGCATATTGAGTCACCAGAATCCAAAGATGAGTCCTCAGTCCGCTTCAGAACATCCCTGGATTTCCCCATCAACAAGGACAGCACAAACAAAATGGAGGATGGGGCTGAGAAACCAAACTAAAAAACTGACTTATGACCTATTATACATTGTAAAATTGTTTTTCATGAATCGTGAATGTGCTTTATGTGACTGAAAATGATTAGTTCTACAAAGGTTTTAATAAAGATATTATCTGGTATATGACTTCATGCACAAACTTCATGTCTTCTACACGGGGCAACTTTTTGAGCTCTGTTGCTGGGCAACTTTGGACAATGTTGGGCAAAACACGACTGATCTAAAGTATCCAGATAGAAATTTGTTACCCATTCTCAATGGGAAAGTGCCCAAGCAACATTGCTCACAACACAAAAAGTTGCCCCATGTATCATCAGCCTAAGGTTTTGAAATGGGATTTACAATCCCTAGGCATTATTATTATTGTCAATGTGGAGTGCTACTTTACCAATTTTCAGTTTTCTTATGGTATGCTATCACTTCGAACCCTGATATGCAGATATGTTGCTAGAATAGTCTTCACTTTACAACTAATGTAAAGTGTTAATAATTTAGTGAATGTAGTGATGGTTTGTGGTGTAATGTGGATCAGTTTAGTAAATATGAGACTTTTCTCTCACAGTTATCACTGATTAAACTTGAGATAGGCTTAAAGTTAGAAAAAAAATAATTAAGCAACATCCATAAAGGTGTGTAAATTAAGATCCATCAGGACATGCAATTTCTGGAAGCATTTCATCTAGCGAAATTTAAAGTTACTTAAATTCTTTTTTAAAAGCAATGCCCGTGAAACAGAATGTAAAGTATAAAGTACAAAATAAGTTCAAGAGAAGTTTCCAACACAATTGATGGAGCTATAGACACATGATTGAAACTTATTCATTCAAACATGGTGTCAACTGGTATTAGGGATAAACCTACCGACTGATTTTGAGATATCTATAGTCAGTGTTTTTTTTCTACTTTGTGATGTTTCTTGCCTAACCGAAGAAAGTGATCACCTGCTGTTGAATGTTCACTAGGTCAGTTCTTTTATAGGCTACATTATGGTTTTAAAGGGGTCATATGATGCTGCTAAAAAGAAAATTATTTTGTGTATTTGGTGTAAAGAAATGTGTTTATGCGGTTTAAAGTAAAAAAAACATTATTTTCCACATACTGTACATTATTGTTTCTCCTCTATGCCCCGCCTTTCTGAAACGCGTCGATTTTTACAAAGCTCATCGGTCTGAAAAGCGAGGTGTGCTCTGATTGGCCAGCTATCCAGTGCGTTGTGATTGGCTGAATACCTCAAGCGTGTGACGGAAATGTTACACCCCTTACCATACTGTTGATGCCGTGTCCCAGCCGGAGTGACGAGACAAAAACATTAAAACCCATTACAAACGAGGCATTTGTTGCACCCAGTGGGGACATAATTACTGATTATAACTTATACTGTCTTTTTATGTGTTGCGTTGCATTGCATTGCGCCGCATAAACATAAAACCCTGTCTGCATATGTGATCAGAGAAATGACAAACAACAAGTGCTAATGTTACTCCACACTGCCCAAAACTCGCGTTTGAATCATCAGTGGCAAATGATAAAAGAAAACGTACTTACGTGAGTCAGAACTGCCGGCATTTTAGTCTAACGTTACTCTCCCAGGATCAGTAAACAGTCCTCCATAAAATGTGCCGGCGATCCACAGCACTAAGTTGATGTATTCCCTCAGCGACCAGCACGGATCAGCTCTAGGCATGACGAAGCGGATATCGTCCTCTTTTGGAAGACCAAACAAAGTAGTTTTGCTTTCACAGCGAAGCAAACAGCATCTTCAGGACATGGCTGCAGCGTCAACAATATTACAGCGAGAATAAATGTTACGCCTTCTTTCTTTGCGTGAACATTTTTAAAAGCTAATTTACACAGAACGCGTTCCGTTTTAAAACGCGAGACGCAGCGATGAAGAATAGTAAAAAGTGCAGCCTTTATACAGAAGTAGCCATACAGCAAAATTTAAGGTCAAAATTAAAGGTTTTTGGATGTTAGTATCAATATGTTAGTCTTAAGGTGATCTATAAGGCAGTGTGCTCCAAAACAGTGACAAAATTCGCATTTAGAAGCATTCAAAGCTTGCAGTTCCTCACTTCCGCCAAAACGGCTCAACGATTTTTTTTGACGTCACATCGTACTTCAGCTTCTCATCAAACTTTCTGTCCAATCAAATGCTCTCTAGAATCCGAAGCGCCCGCCCCCTACACTATAAAATAGACACTGAAGCCGCGGCTGAAATCGGTCACGTGTCCACAGAATTAGAATTTTCTGTACAGTGAATGGCACGTAGTGCACTATATAGGGGACCGGGAACGATTCAAACATTGTAAATATGCTTTCCATTGAGGAAAAAAAGAAGTCTGGTTTAGTCTAAGTCTAACCACCGCACCGCACACACACTCTGCTCCGGTCCAGAGACACAATAGCACGGAGCGGATCACATGCGCGAGTCGGCGCAGACCACAAAATGTATCGGAGCTATTTGAATTCTACACAGAATGCTATATTTTATAGCAATATGGATGAGATTGTGGCTGGCATACCCTGTCAAATGGCTTTATGGAGCTCAACGGCTCTAGCCCAAGCTGTGATATAAACCAGTGCTATTAGCTATTTTAAAAAGGGGCGGGGCTGCTTGATATGTCCCGCCCTGTCTTCCTGTTTCAGTTCAAATGACATCAACACATAGAGTAACGCTACGTGTTTCTAAGCATTTCAGGGGACCTTTAACCCTTGTGCTACCTTTTGGACATTTTTGTCCTTTTCAGTTTTGTTTTTTTGATCATTTTGCCTGTGTTATTGCCAACTACATAAATATGGGCACAGGTGTGTATTTTTATTGGAATTTTACCATTTTACTTCCATTTGGGGAAGTCGTGGCCTAATGGTTAGAGAGTCGGACTCATAACCCAAAGGTTGCGGGTTCGAGTCTCGTACCGGCAGGGATTGTAGGTGGGGGGAGTGAATGTACAACGCTCTCTTCCACCTTCAATACCACGACTGAGGTGCCATTGAGCAAGGCACCGAACCCCCAACTGCTCCCCGGGCGCCGCAGCAAAAATAATGGCTGCTCACTGCTCCGGGTGTGTGTTCACGGTGTTGTGTGTGTTCACTGCTGTGTGTGTGCACTTTGGATGGGATAAATGCAGAGCACTAATTCCGAGTATGGGTCACCTGGCCACACGTCACTCACTTTTTTCTTTTAATAAATCTGTTTTGCACTAGGTACAAAAAAGTTTTCCTCTCAGAACCTTAAGGACAAAAATGTCCCCATTGAAACCCATTAAAACTGCTATTTTTAATCACAGTGCCATTTAACTGTAAAATTATGCAATTTTTGTTGATAGGCTTTCATTCTATTGGCAAGGCTTTAAAATTTTATTTTTTACCAGATGGTGCCATTTTTTCAGGTTTGACCTATAAAGAAAATACTCGCTTTATTTATGTTTTCTGCTTCTGCATATTATAGAGCCAATTGGATAAATAATGCAGTTATAATTGTGTGGGGGTGTTGGTATGGATGTCAGAGTGTGGTTTGTATGTGTATCATAAAAAAAAATTGTGTGTGTTCTTGTAATATTTGAGAGAGAAAAACTCTACTGCAAATAACAAATCCAACCACTGTGTGCACCAGCAGAGCTTTGCTGGCGTCTAATGGGGAAAATTTAGTACTGCGCCCAAACAAAATCTTACTGAAAGCTCATTTTTTGAGATATCAACCTCAAATTTGGAATACAACTTGTTTAGATTTATGGCTTTGATTTTCTAGCAGTTATAGAGTTCAACATGTTTCATAAAATATATATTTTATATAAAACATCGTTCATAAATCATTTTCATAAACCTAAACATCTAGAACTTTTTTTTTGTTTCACTTTTTAAACTTTCTTTACTTCAACAATAATCTGCCATGGGTCTTCTTTAAAATGAGACTAAACTTAACTCCCAAGCTTCAGTTTTTTGACATGGACATGTTTGTCCACTATGGACCTATGTGTAACTTTTTTAAATTGACGCACAAGGGTTAAAGTTACAGTTTTCAAAATGGAAAACTCTAACACAACAAATGATACACACGCGCACGATTCATATCCCGCCCCAACTCCTTCTGTTTGGTTCAACGAATTGCTGAAAAGCAGCGAGACGCGGCGCAACAATAAAATAAACTGTCTAGCGCATGTTTAATTACAAAAGTGGGACGCAAAAACGCGTTTCGTGTACACACGCAATTAAATGAGAAAAAAAAGTCACCGGAAAGCTGCACAGTGGAAATGCAAATACGCGTTCTGTGTGAACGAATGCAGAGCTATCTGGATGGAGGTATGCAAGTATAGATTTTCTGGATTGCTTTAAAATGCACAAACCTTCCCTTGAGTAAATGCTTCAGTCTCATTAATGCTCTATTTGGAAGACAGGGCTAATAAGCCAGTAATCCTTGTGGGCAATCACTTGTGTAAGGAGACCCACACCAGCGGGTAAATATTGATCCTGTTTCCACCCAGCACTAATGATAGTGCACTGTCTTGCCGAGCAGTTCAATGCCACTGGGAGAGGAGACCTGTTCCCTAGGCAGTCGGTGTCATCTGCTCCAATGCACCGATAGAGCTACTCTCCTGTGCCTTGGCATCAATCTTTTTCAAGACATGCTTTCTTTCCCCCTCTCAGCCATTTCTTCTTGATGGTCTGACATTTCATCCCAGACTGTTTAACGTCTGTGAGCACTGGTTCCTGTGATCCATGGCTAATGCTTTGAAGGGAAAGATGAGTTGCTCAGTAAAGAAAAGATGCAGGTGATTTGTGATTTGAGTCTTTTGTTCCTTGAAAGCAGGTTCAGGATTACCTGTGAACAAGCAGCCAGTTATAATGGAGTAAATGACAACACAAGATTCACACAAGATACTACAACTTTAGCCAAATTAGCATGCAACATATTAAAAAGAGTTGTTTTTAATAACATGTGTTTGATAATATGTATATATAAATATATATTCAATATATCTTTTATGTTCTGCAGAAGAAACAAAGTTATACAGTTTTGGAATGACATGAGGGTGAGCTTTTTTTTTTTTTGGTAACTATCCTATTACATTGGTGTACAATGGTGCACAATTTGAGGTAGATAGTGATTTGCTATCAGTCTCCAGTGGCAGTTAACAATTTTTGTGATGCGGTGAGTTAGGTTATACTACAGGCCAGACCGGAGGCTCTGGCATTGAGGCTGTTTTTCTAGAAAATAAGTTTTGGCACATCAGAATGCTTCAGGCAGTTTATTTGCATCCATCATACTGTCATCTTTAGGACGCGTCTTTGCTCTTTTAGGATCACTGTCTTTTCTGATTTCCCTAGTAGACTGAACCTTATACTGAATGTAGCATGGACTTGCCAAGCAATCTTGGCTGGCAGAAGTAATAGAAACAGATTAGTAGAAGTAGAAAGATTGCGGAGTGCTGTTTCTCACCAGACTGGAATCTGTTGGACATCTGATGGAATTAATGGAAAATCCTGGATTTAACTAATTTTATAATAAATTTACAAAACAGGTTATAGATCAAGATCTTAAGTAAATAGACCTAAATTAAGGCAAACACAATGTTTAATTTTCCCACACATAATAACTGTAACGTGGCTGACGAGACGTGCGGATCCATGTGCAAGCTTTATTCACAGGCGTGGTCAGAAACAGGCATGGGTCAGACAATGGCAAACAGGAATATGGTGGACAAGACAAGAATAATCCTAGGGCTAGCGAAGGTCAACGAATGGTGAACAGAATCAAAAAAGGCCGAGACTAAAGGGATATATCCAGGAAACCAGGCAAGGATCAGAAACCACGAAAACAGACTAGGCTAAGGCAGGGTAAACTAACGAGGGCTCTGTAGTGTAGCTATCAAATGATAAGCGCTAAACAATACTCGGCAGCGGAAAGGGATCAGAGTGAGTGTTAAATAGTGAGTGAGTGATATGAAACAGCTGTGTGCAATCAGTGCTGTGTGCAATCAGTGAAACAGCTGTGTGCAATCAGTGCTGTGTGCAATCAGTGCAATGAATGATGGGATATGTAGTCCGGGATGATATGCAACAGTGTGTAGTGCGAGAGTCAATGAAAATGGAAAGGGTGACCTCTGCTGGCTAGCAGACGGAAGTTCATGGACCGGATACGTAACAATAACAAGGCTGTGAGAGAAAAATGTATAGTCTGTTTTATGGGCTATACTGTAATGTACAATATTGTCCTATTGTGTCATTTTCATCACACATGTTTTAAGAGTTTTTTGTCACTAATAAGTATTTTGAAAAGACAAATGTTGAACAGACTGTATGTCTATACCTCACAGGCTTGTTTTCATTATAATCAATATGGCTTCTATCCTAAGGTCCAACCCAGGGCTGTCGCTGGGAATGTTGTCCTAATGTTGTGCACAATCCTATCCCCCTTATTCAGTGCTTGATCAAAAAAAAAAAACAGGTTGTGGTATTGTCAGGATTACCAGCTTGAGTGCCCTGGACATCCACCCTTCTCCAGTGCCATTCCATCCTGGCCTCCATTTCCCACAATTCTTTCCCCGGTCTTTGCCCAGTTGTTTGCCTCCATGGTTCCCCTTGTTAGTTTCCATGGTGTTTAATTAGCTCCTCCCCTTTCTACCCTGTTTGTCTCTCCCTTTTTATACCCTGTGTATTCTCCTGTGTCTTTGCGAAGTCTTGTTAGTGTCAGCTGCATTTCTGAGTATTCCCCTTGTTTCCTGTGTCTCTGGGTTTTGAATCCATGCCTGCTCCCATGATATCCCTTGCCTGTTTCCCCTGCTTTGTTGCCTGTTTGGACTGTTTACCTGTGATTTGATCATTTGTCTGTTTTGGACATTGATTCTGGATTAACCTCTAGTCTAAAGATATGTGCACTGGTGTGAGGGCGGGACAATAACCTCTTCCCTTCAGCAGCCTGTCAATCACATGAGATCGCAGCAGTTAGCAAATGACAATGATCCAATTCCAGATGTACAAAGCCATTTCACTTGGATGTCATAACAGTGAAGAAAAGACACGATCACGATTTCAGTTTTAAGCCAACCTAAAAGTAGCAAACACTGTAGTGTGCTAAAAAAAAAGAAGAAAGAAGGAATGGAATGGAAATTTTTTAATATGGCAGATTTCAGCTTGAGTAATATAATGTGTAATGTGTATGTTAATGTTAAAGACTACACAATCAACACTGAAATTAAAATTTTCATGAAATGCATGATAAAGCCAATATTTAACTAAAAGGTGCCCAAAACCCCATAAAACCAGCTAACAGACTAGTCTGACAAGGTTGGGAGATAAATTAAGACCAGCAAACTAGCTTAAGCTAGTTTTATTTATTTATTTACTTTACTCATTTTTTTTTTCAGCAGGGTAATGTTCATATACATTGGACAGTCAGTTTATTTGCTCAGAGAGCAACAGAAATCCTAAAAAAGATCTAACTCATTAAAGGATCAATGGTCAAGGCTCGTTATTATATCAATGACTCTAAACATATTGGATGTTGCAACTGCCAGCTTGGACAACTAAGAGGATGAAGCTAAGAAAATGTGCTTTGTTCTTTCGATTTATCGTCGACTCAAACATCAAAAAATAATGGCAGCATCAGTAGCAGGTTAGTAAATTGTTCAGATCCCCCCTGGAGTGTTTCACATTTTGAGATGGGGAAAAAATAATTGGGGCAATCAGCTGTGGTGAAGAGTCATGTAGGTTTGAATTAGATCATTTTGCACTTTCGCCTTTATGAGGGTCCGTGACAGTCTGAAGCAATAGGTGTCACGGGGCGACAGTATAAAATGTGGTCCATCGTGTCCAAACCCGAAAGGTCTCCACGGTGACAGATATGAACTAGTAATAAAGATATATTCCCCTGGCAGTGGGTGCACTGATTTGATTTGTCCAGTGGTTCAGTGAAGCGTCTGCCCAGGTCTTGATTCTACCTGCCCCTCATGGCACATCTGTGATGATTATGATATCCCAACACAAGGACGCCCACTGCTCTGAGCGCTCGCATTACCCTGCTTGAGTGTGCTTCTGATGAATAGCAAACATTTGCTTCAACCCGGATGATATTTTGCTCTGGTATTACCTGATAGATGCCACTTAATACGCCACCTGAATTATATTAACCTTATAGATTAGGCATCAGATGTCCAAAATGAAATGATATAAACATAAAGGAAGTGGTAAATTTTTCGTTTTTAATATTTGCTTCACATCTCCCACGTCTTATTTCAATATATTTTCAAATGTAATTTATTCCTGTGATGGCAAAGCTGAATTTGTGTCACATTAAATCATTCTAGTATGCTGATTTGCTGCTCAAGAAAAATTTCTTATTATTAATTTAAACTGGTTAATATTTTGTGAGGACTGTGATACTTCTTTACCCAGGATTCTTTAATGAATAGAAAGTTCAGAAGAACAGCGTTTATTTGACATAGAATCTTTTGATGAATGAATTCTAAAAAATGAACTAGATATTTGAATCCAACTAGAGAAAACAAGCATGTGTGTATGCAAGCACTTTTGACTCAAAAGTGTGATAACTAGCCCTGGTCTTCTGAGTATACTTTGCACTTGCCTTTTCAACATCATCAAAAAAAAAAAAGGCATTAAAATGGCATTTATCTCCTCACTGGAGATCAACACACCACAGTTTACCTAGTAAATGTAAGTTTTGTCCATTATTTATCGTATTTACTAGTGTACTTAATTGACATTCCTGGGCAGTGTTGATAGCAATCAAGGACACCGGAAAACACTCCTCAACAAAAGACATCCGTGTACTCAGGAGCCCCCAATCAAACAACACCACCTAATCTAAGAAGAACAAGAGAAAAATAGATAATAGGATGTCTGCCCTTCTAGAGGTTAAGAGGGACAAAGATTATAACAGTCCTACTTCATCAAGCCTTTTTTAAAAAAAAAGGTAATGTTATTGCTTAAAGATTTTTTTTAAATAAAGATACTCACTCTGATTACTGCGTCCCAAATATAGCATCATCCTCTTTTTGGTTCTTTCTAGACACTAAACCCTGTAAAAGACTAAATGAATTCACAGAAAACATGTTGAAGGCACGTTGCTCCCTTGAGCAACTTTAATCTGGATGAGGGCTCCTGAGAACTACAACAACAACAGCTCCAAACAACACAAAACCACAGCAGTCCAGATTGATCTATGTTGCCTCACATTTTTGTCAGCATCTGTTCTAATAGAATAAAAACATTGAGAAGATAGAAAAAATTAACTCAACAATAATGGCGGATCACATGGAATTTGAGGCTGGTGGTAGATGATTCGTGACTAGATAACAATGGTTGACGTGCAACATCACATTTTCACTGAGTATGTCAAAAGCATGCAGTTCTTTAAGTGGCCAGCTGTTACATCTGTTCTTTTTGGCTGAAGAAAATATTTTCCTCTAAGAACGTAGATCTGTGTAGTAGATCAAAATAATATCATTGGACTGAATAATGTTTTTTTTAGTTGGCTTACACAAAGTAATGTGTTTCGTCTAACTTAAGGCCTGGCCTTGTCATCTTGCCAAGATAAATAGCTGCAATTAAAATGTTGCTGCAGGCCTGTTTATGCCGGGGGCAGAATAGTTTTGGCTCAATAGAAGTTAAATGTAAGTTGTTGTTGCAGGTGTCATCATTTACTCCCTCCTTCAGGGAATACTGGCACAATTGTATCAATATATCAAAAAGAGCAAAAACTACTATTGATATTAGACTAGAGCAGTATTATTTTACTCTGCCTCGTAAGAATATGTGAAAGAGAATTGTAATTTAAAGAACGATGGCATGTCCTGTGTAACTGACACCTAACATAATGTGTATTAAAATCATCTTTACTGAAGCATTTTAACACAGTTAACAGCTTGAGTAAACTATGTGCAATCATTCTCTAAAGATGCCAAAGGGTGTTTTTATTATTACATGAATCCTCTTATGACATGTATTGAATAAGAAGAGATAAATATAAACTTTCATACTCGGTTGGCTTTGGTTTGTTGGAGTCCCTTGTTGAACACAGTATGAGAACTGTCATTTACAGTAAAAGTAGTATATAAATCTGCTTTTTACCATAAAATGTACTGATAACCACCATAATAATACAGGTGGTACTACAGAAAACCACATAATGAATCATCGTATGTGAGCTATCCATAAAACATTGCCAATACTTGTGTATAGACGTTTACAGGGTCATACACACAAACACAAACCACCATCGGGGTAACACACAACAGTAAAATAATGCAATATATCTTAAATAAATAACATAATGTACACAAAACACCATTGTAAACATTACTAATAAAAAACAATTGAAACAAAATATAACAATATTACAGTGAAATGACATATAATGCCATGTTTGACCATTTAAAATGTTCACCGTATATTTCAGACAAGTGAGGGTATTTCAGCCTTACAAGGACCTTTCAGAAAAATCATCATTTAGTTCATTTAGTATTTAAGTGTTCAATAAACACTTTTTTTTATTATTTAATGTATAAAAAAGAACTGCTGTCCAAAAAGATTGCTGTCATTTCTATCATGCCAAGTACTTTATAGAAATTTTAATTTGAGGACATTTTTTGCAAATGAATTAAATAAGACTTACACAAGACGTCAGCAAACAGTCACTTGTTGTGTCATCAAGTCTTGTACAACTAATCTTCAAAAGTGAAAAATACTATTAAAATCACATATTAAAAATTCACACCATCACATTAAACTTTACTTGACCAAGATGATCCTCTTGGTATTTATCAGATCAGATCAGTTGTTTTAACATAGATGAAACATAGAACCAATGCATCAAAAGTGCTCTTAATTTAGGAAATCTCCCATAAACCATCTCTGCACTTCAACACTTGAACAACATCTTACCTCGGTCTGCATCCACTCTTTTTAGTAGTCACAATCTGCTTGTCTGAAATGTTGGCCGAGGTCAATAGTTAGCGATTTATTGGCAGACCAAGCAGGAATCTTTTCAAAACGGCCTCTAATATGGAAACCGTCTAATTCCCTCTCACCTGAACAACAAACAAGGCAATAAAAATTGACAGTCTAGTATCAAGAGAGTTTAATGTTTGGTCTGGCTGTGGCAAATGCCTCAATTCTGTATCTCTGTAATGGTGACGAAGCCCCTTACAAACAAGCCTCATAGGTCTCATCTTTTGTCCTTGATGAACACTGTTTGACTATCAAAGACAAGCCTTGGATACTGTGTCCGTCTTCTACAGTATATCTGCTGTGACGCTCTAAATTCAGTCACAATAGGAAGAGATTTCAAAGACACAAAGGGATTCATGTTACGTATTGTGTTAATAATTAGATTTTATAGAAGTCCAAAACACTTGAGCACTTACATTTGTGTAAAAATTAGTGTCTGTTTTTTTCTGTTGGGTATAGGACCAAGCCTTCATATCTTGGCAGCAGACTCAAGCCATATGTTTTCTTCCATGGACAGACACAGCAGCTGGGTGGTAGGCCTGCAAGCTCCTCATCCATCAAATCCGTCTTCTCTTGTGTTTTGCCAGTTTATTGCGACAAGGACCTGATTTCAGTGCAGTCTCTATAGACTCTACACAAAGACATTTTGATTTCAAAGAATAATATTATTTTGTGATTATAACTGTACATATTTTACAATATGATATCGGCCTACTTTTTGTTGTCATATGCCTTTTTACCAATTCATGTGACACAGGAATCTTTCTATTCCCACCAGGCATTATCCAAAGTAAAGAGTTAAAAAAAGTTAATGCTGTTTAATTTCTTGATGTACTTTTGTGAATAGGCTCAACAGATGTTTCTTAATTATGCGTGAAATTAAGACAGTTGTATTTCATTTTAGCTCTCCCCCAGCTTTATAATCAGAGTTAATATTGATTTATATATTTTTTATCACATTTGTATCTTCAGAACACATGGCTTGACAAACATTTCCATATGCTTATCTTCTCCTCCTCATCAGAGATAACAGATTGGAAAATTAAGACATGACCGATATTTGTTTTAATCTCATATGCAGGAAAGATCACTGTCAATCTTCTGTGTTAACCTTTTCCCTTTGCATGTATCAACTGCACTCTACAACAATGAACAATGAGTCCGATTTCCTCTGTCACGATTTGCTGTTGATGTAAGATTTGCTACTGCTGTGATGCCAACCAGAGATGCAGAAAAGATGATTACGTTATAAAAACATTTGGATTAAGGTTATTTAATCAAACCTGCCTGTATGAAATGGGTTCAGCTTTTCTGCCCTTTTTTCTCGTCATCCTCTCATTATATTCCCAATAATTCCTGCTTCTGCAGTGACCTTACCCAATATTACCTCTTTAGCAACGATCTAACAGATGAGGGCTGCGTTTCCCCCCAAAAATTGTAGGCCTAAGTAAATCATAGAACCATTGCCACCAATGCCACAATGCTTTTGAGAAACGCAGCCGAGTTCTGCTTCACTGCTGATGCTTTGCAGATTTTGCTACTGAGCGGTTGTTTCTTGTATACATTGTGCTTACTAGTGCGTCCACTGGGAGCTCCTTAAGCATCATTCACGAGTTCACACTTACTTATAATGAACCGAGTAAAGTTTATGCGTATTTGGCGTGCTGTCCGGGGAGAGGGCTCCGAGCTCGGTAATTACTCTCGAGCCCGGGGTACTCCCCCTGGCCGGGGAGAGGGGTCCGAGCTCGGAATTAAGCCCGGACCCAAAATGCTCCCCCCGAGTGTTCCTCCCCGTGCTGGGGTAGGAACGGGCTGAAGGTGAGGAGTCGGGGTGGTGGAGGGATGGCTTATTTTCACATGCCATCAAAAAAATGTAAAAGGTCTCTCTTTAGAGCTCCACATGCCCTCATTTTGATCTGCTGTTGTGTTCAGACAGATAGTGTTTATAATAAACAGAGTTAAGTGAAGTGGTGAATTGGGAATAATTAGTTTTAGATAGTATTTTATTTTTAAGTTAATTTACGGATTCATTTTTCTTATTTTGTGTTATGTCTCTGTACAGATTCCTGAATGAATGGCTCAAATGAATGGCTTTTTAAAAATGTACTTATTTGGGAATGAAATTAAATACATTTATTAGACAATGATGCAGTAAACTGACCAAAAGTGACAGTAAAATTTTTTTATAATGTTGCAAAATATTCAGCTTTCAAATAAATGCTGTTCCTTTGAACTTTCTATTCATCAAAGAATCCTGAAAAAAATGTATGACAGATGCTTATTTTCACATGCCATCAAAAAAATGTAAAAGGTCTCTCTTTAGAGCTCCACATGCCCTCATTTTGATCTGCTGTTATGTTCAGACAGATAGTGTTTATAATAAACAGAGTTAAGTGAAGTGGTGAATTGGGAATAATTAGTTTTAGATAGTATTTTATTTTTAAGTTAATTTACGGATCCATTTTTCTTATTTTGTGTTATGTCTCTGTACAGATTCCTGAATGAATGGCTCAAATGAATGGCTTTTTAAAAATGTACTTATTTGGGAATGAAATTAAATACATTTATTAGACAATGATGCAGTAAACTGACCAAAAGTGACAGTAAAAATTTTTTATAATGTTGCAAAATATTCAGCTTTCAAATAAATGCTGTTCCTTTGAACTTTCTATTCATCAAAGAATCCTGAAAAAAATGTATGACAGATTCCACAAAAAATATTAAGCACCCTTGGTGAGCATAAGAGACTTCTTTCAAAAGCTTAAAAAAATTTGTACTGACACCAAGCTTTGACCGTAGTGTATAGTTAATGTCAGGGTTCTGTCACTTCGGTCTAGTGTAATTCATGGTTTTGTGAGAGAGCCCTGACACTCCCGTCGTGTCCTTGTTTTCATGTGAGCGGGCGGCTTCGAGAGTGCTCGAGCCGTGTGCTCTCGTCTGCGTGTCCTGTTTCATGTTGGAGCGTGATGTTCAGATCCCGGCACTCGTGTCTTGTTGAGTTTCAATTTCGTGTCGGGGTCCGGACACTCGCGCTCCATGTTCTGTCTGTTGTGGGAGCGTGCGGTCTCGAGTTCGCTCGGTCGTGCGCTCTTCTGTCCACGTGTGTTGTGTCTTCTGTCCACTTTTCTTGTTGTCTTGTGGGAACACGCGGCTTATGAGTTTTCTCATTAGCTGCGTGTTCCTGTCTTGTTTTGTTCAAGCACATGGCTTGTGATTGTTTTGTTGGCCATGTGCTTGTGTTTGTTTTGTGTGAGCACTTGGCTTTTGTCTTTGTTTCCTGTGTGCCATGTGCTCTCATGTCAATTGTCTTGACCCCACCCATCTTGTTACCTGATTATTGGTTAATTTGCCCCACATGTCTTCCCTCCTTACCCTCCTCATTTGCTCTCTATTTATTCTCCTTGTGTTTGCAGTCCCGTGCCAGTTCGTCCTGATCCTGCCTTGCCTTGTCATGCCAGCCTGTTTTCCCCCCACAGGGTTGTTGTTGTTGTTGTTGTTTTATTTTATTAATTTTTACCCATTACTCTGCACTATTGAGTCCTCGCCTCATCCCCGACCCTGACAGTTAAGGCCAATTATAAAACTTAATTTATAGCTATAAAAACGTTTTTCCTCTTCTTTTGGCAATGAAACTGTATATATTCCAATATTTGTTGCTTAAAAGTGCTAGAAGAATCGGTAAGGAATGAAAAATAAGTAATAAAAATAACCGGAATCAGAACCAGAACTCTCCACGATCCCTAGCCTCATTCATCACATTTATTATTAACAGGTTTCACTAAGGTTGACCACAAAGTGTTTTATTTTAAACAATGTGCATTGTTTCATAATTGTAAGTAACTTTTTGTCAAATGTCTTTAAAGTATGGTTTGTTTCGTTCTTTCTTTTTAATAAATTAGGGTGACCATACGTGCCATTTTCCCAGGACACGTCCTGGCCAGGATTTGGTTTGATATATTTATTTCATAATGCAAAGATATAAAATTCTTTCATATCTGTGGCTAAATTTTTTTTTTATTTGTGCTGTGTTTTTCAGTTTTTTTCCCTGAAGCTATATTTAGATATTCTGGAGCTCACTGACACACATAAAATCTCAGTAGTGTCCTAGTGGCCAGTGAGTGAAGTGCTGAACTTGAGTTCATGGTTCAGTGCACTGTTTGCAGCGATGCTTCTTTGGGGCTGGGGGAGGCTTAGGAACTCATGAGTGTGCTATTGAACAGGCCACAGGTGTTAAGGTTGCATGAGGCCTTCAGGGCTTCAGTTGGAGCTGTCAGTTTCGATCAAGATCTCTAATCGAGATATAATGCTACAACCGCCGCACCAGAGGGCTGAGATAAAAACTGTAGTTACCTCAGTTGTGGTCACCTCAACAGAGAGTTCAGATGCCATTGTTGTCCTTACATCCTTCAGTTCACTGAGCTGCATTAGCTTCATAGACCCGATACACTGCAGTTATGTTGATTCCTATGACTCTTTGGTCAGTGTTGCTAGCGTTTTTCAAGTGGCTGCAAGAGCTCCAATACAATACAATACCTTTGCTGCACAATTTCCAACCTAACACAAAAAAGCAAGTCTAAGAAAAACTGTGCCACAAATCAAAACACATCATATGGACATTACCTGCTTTGTACAGGTGCATCGCAATCAATTAGCATGTCGTGGAAAGTTCATTTATTTCAGTAATTCAACTCAAATTCTGAAACTCGTGTATTAAATAAATTCAATGCACACAGACTGAAGTAGTTTAAGTCTTTGGTTCTTTTAATTGTGATGATTTTGGCTCACATTTAACAAAAACCCACCAATTCACTATCTCAACAAATTAGAATATGGTGACATGCCAATCAGCTAATCAACTCAAAACACCTGCAAAGGTTTCCTGAGCCTTCAAAATGGCCTCTCAGTTTGGTTCACTAGGCTACACAATCATGGGGAAGACTGCTGATCAGACAGTTGTCCAGAAGACAATCATTGACACCCTTCACAAGGAGCCACAAACATTCATTGCCAAAGAAGCGGGCTGTTCACAGAGTGCTGTATCCAAGCATGTTAACAAAGTTGAGTGGAAGGAAAAAGTGTGAAAGAAAAAGATGCATTCAAACAGCTGATAAAAAACACACATTACTTCATTGCTGAAATATTATCAGAGAAAATGAGTCTCAGGTCGGCATACGTCAATCCCATTGACACATAAGGATTTATCAGAAATATTTTACTAATGATGCCACTTCTCCCTCCACTTCCTGCCACATGACAAATTTTATCAGAAGATTTCTCGCAAAGAATGAGAATAAGAGACTTCACAGAATCAAACTGGCTCCTATTATGACTAATATGAGTCAAAGAGCTGAACGAGGACTAGAACAGAAAGTAATGCAGGAAAAACAAACACTTCCATTTCCTGTAAAAGGGACACAGTTCACAAGCTATTTGAAGACACCAAAGACCTCGGTATTTGCATTCTCGTCTTAACCTCTTTTTGTACCGCCATTTCGACGGATTAGATTAGAATTGATTATTCTTTTCTTCAAACCAGATGTTTATGCAGTGTTCACCTGAGATCTTTGCAGGAAAGCCACAGTTGCCAAGACAGAAGGCTGCGTGACTGACAGTGTGCGTCTGCAGGGTGTGTTATGACGCAGAGCCTGCTAACCCCCTACACATGTTCTCCTACTCCCTCAACCGCAGGTGTGACGGCTCGATCCAGCACAGAAAAGGAGCTTTTTCCAAGTTCTTCTCCATTTCCCCTTCAAAAAGGGACTCAACTGCTGCATATGAATCTTTTATTGTTTTGTAACATAAAATGTTACATCCATTTTCACTGTGTTTAGCTGCTTGATTTTGAAAGATTCTGTATCATGATAATATATTAATAATAAGCAAGTAGTACTGATTTTATTTGTCAATTCTTGTGAATCAGAATCAACGTTAAGCAATATTTATGGCCGATTGAAATCTTTTACTGTGAAAATATGCTGTTGAGAAATAAAAGAACATATCATATACTTTCATAGCGATGCTTTCATAGTTTTGAAAAAGGGCATTTTTAAGAGTGTAACCTGTCTGAGAGGGTTCTTACCCGCAGTTTTTAGGTGTTTGAATCCTGCCGACAATTCCTCAACAAATCAAAAGGACATTTGGGATTTGTGTAGATGGCAAGTAGGCAGTTTGTCATAGTTTTTGTTGTGCTAATAAAAGGCTAGTCGATTATGTGACACAAACCTGAGAGGCGGACAGTGAAATAAACAGTCAGTATTCCAACAGGCACAGACTGAGTCACCCCATTCTGTAACACTTTTGTCAGTTTAACATACAATGATATTTGTATGTGGCATTCAGTCAGAGCGCTGATTACTTTTAGATAATAAACTGATGAGTCTCTTTGTCAGGGAGGGAAATCACGCTTTTTCACGTTGTAATGATCTGTGTTAATGGCCAGGAAGTTGTATAAGGCACAGCTTGATGCTAAAGCCAGATGATACAGTAATACATGGGATGCCTAGTTTTTTTTTGTATTTGGCAAATGAGCGTGCTGAAGAAAGGATTTATTTAACTATATATGGTCATATCTGTCATCTGTGAGTCATGTGCTATTGTCGAAACGTGCAAAACTATAGTTAGGTATATTACTAATGCTGTTATATTTCCTTCACCCTCCTTTAATGCTGTTATAATATTTCCAGTGTCATTCAATGGAAAATACATCATACATCAAGTGCAGAGTGATTTCTCATTTAGACGGATGAGCCGTGGGTTTATCTATGTCTGTCTCTCAGCCAGTTAGCTTTAACCTTATATTACCATGTCAAAAGAATTTATGACGTGGTTGTGTGTGTGTATCTTTCCAAATAGACTTTTCCAAGAATTTTCCAAAATGTTATCCAGTTCTTTTCAAAGTCACTCACACTGTAAAAAGTGGAGCTCTTAACTGTAAGAAATGTAAATGTAGATGTATAACCTAACATGTATGACATGCTTAATGTTCTGTAATGACTTAATTAAATAAATTCATTGAGATGGTACCAAATGAAGCACAGTTTTATGGTAGAAGAGCTGCCAAAAGAAGCTTTTCTACTTTATGAGAGTGTCATCAACCTCAACCAGGGGGAACACTGGTTTACTAGAATGTTTACAGGATTTTAATTAATTATTGCAGCTTGTGATTTTTTCATTCATGCATCTTTTGTAGCCACTTATAAAAAGTGTTTAGAAAAATCTAGTTCTGGAAACACAAAAGGTTGAATAATGAAATTAATAAATTGTATTGCCCTATCAACCTATCAAACTATCTTTAAATGTTAATAAAACATTAGGATGGATAAAATACTCACACTTTCATATCCTTTTTAATCACTTACTGACTATAATGAATATGTCCTCCTGCTTTGACATACAATATGTACTATATATGTCACGAATCCGGTCCACGAACTTTCCGATTCATTGACTCTCGCACTACACACTGTTGCACATCACCCCGGACTATATTTCCCATCATGCATTGCACTGATTGCACTCAGCACGAATTGCACACACCTGTTTACACTGATTGCACCCAGCTGTTTCATATCACTCCCTCACTATTTAACACGCACTCTGATCCCTTCCCTCTGCCGAGTATTGTTCCGCATTTATCACTCCCTAGAGATAGCGACTCTACAGAGCCCTCGTTTGTTGCCTTAGCCTTAGCCTTAGCCTTAGCCTTAGCCTTAGCCTTAGCCTTAGCCTTAGCCTTAGCCTTAGCCTTAGCCTTAGCCTTAGCCTTAGCCTTAGCCTTAGCCTTGGCCCTAGTCATTTGCCTTAGCCTTGGCCCTAGTCATTTGCCTTAGCCTTGGCCCTTGTCATTTTCCTTAGCCTTGGCCCTTGTCATTTTCCTTAGCCTTGGCCCTTGTCATTTTCCTTAGCCTTGGCCCTTGTCATTTTCCTTAGCCTTGGCCCTTGTCATTTTCCTTAGCCTTGGCCCTTGTCATTTTCCTTAGCCTT
>NW_015505670.1:735930-737742 GCF_001515645.1 Sinocyclocheilus grahami
AATAAAGTTTGCACATGGATCCGCACGTCTCACGTCTTGTCAGCCCCGTAACAATATAACTAATTGAGAGCCAGATGGGATATGTGACATCCTGGCATTGCAACATGTGAATGCTATTAAATACAGTTTGTACCTGGATGTTTCAGTCATATTGTTTGATATCGCAGGTTTGGCAGTATCTTTTGATTAACAACTACAAGGTTTAAATGTTGAAGGATGACATTTTTCTTCTCACAAGGCAAAAAATAGGTTAGCAATTTGATTGTCACTTGCACTTGCAAATGTAATAATGTCACTTACATTCATTAAAATCCTGGGTGACATTTTTAAATGTTAGACTGTTAAGATACTAATTCTGAATTTTTAAAGGTAATGCAGGGACATATGACAAGACTACTAATTGAGAGCCAGATGGGATATGTGACATCCTGGCATCGCAACATGTGAATGCTATTAAATACAGTTTGTACCTGGATGTTTCAGTCATATTGTTTGATATCGCAGGTTTGGCAGTATCTTTTGATTAACAACTACAAGGTTTAAATGTTGAAGGATGACATTTTTCTTCTCACAAGGCAAAAAATAGGTTAGCAATTTGATTGTCACTTGCACTTGCAAATGTAATAATGTCACTTACATTCATTAAAATCCTGGGTGACATTTTTAAATGTTAGACTGTTAAGATACTAATTCTGAATTTTTAAAGGTAATGCAGGGACATATGACAAGACTTGTTAATTATATCTCTGATATCTTTATAGTTATTTATTGTATAAGTTTCCTTTTTCTTAGGAGTAGGCTGTAAGTCATAAAAAGCATAAATGTATTTATTTTACTTTTTGCTACATTTCAATTATAGAAGAAAACAGTGAACATAATGGGGAAGATGATCTGAAAATGTCATAAGCTAGACTCGAATTGTACCATCCACATGAGCACCGCAGCTCAATGTGTGGAAGCACTTGCTTTGACTAATAGTGCAGATTTTATCATAAAATATCATTATTGAGGACCTATCTGCAACAAATCCATTCAAAATCTGCATTAAAAAAGCTAAGACTATACAGAAACCACCACATATTTGCATCTAAAAAATAACTTCCTCATGACACACAACCTTTGCTATTCAGCAAAGACTCAGGCTTTTGTGTGGGTGACTCCTCTTGAGTCAGTGTGAGTTTGGGGGGGGGGTCTCGGAGTTGATACATTAGTTCGAGTGACTAGATCACACCTCGAGGGGGTTGAGCAAGCCTCTAAACTGTGATTGATGTGGAGCTTATGAACAGCATCACCTGGCTGAGGAAGAGCAGTTAGCATGAGCAAGCCCCAGTGACGTCTCCTGCGCTGTGATAGGACGATTTGGATGCTTTGGGGTGTGGGCCTCCCTGTGAGGGCTCATGTACAAGAGAGCAGCCCACGTCAGTCACCTCAAGACTAAATCCAGTATCATGACGTTGTGCACATGAGCCAACAACAACTTGAAAGGACTGAAAGAAGTCATCACTGACACTGCCTGTTGCGACAATGAGTCAGACATTAGCTGACCTTTTTAATACTTCTGGACAATAAAGATGATGACACATGTAGAGCTGAACTATTTGGATGATGATATTAGTTTTATTGCATAGAATAAATGGATACTCATAGTGAAAAACTACAGTCGGACTTTGCACAGGTTTGCACCATTTCACAAGTATTAAACCAAGAACATGCTACAATGTTTTTTTTTTGTATTGTTGATTTAGCTGACTGTAGTATGGAGCACTACTAATATATATATATATATATATATATATATATATATATAAAAAA
>NW_015505670.1:737876-783542 GCF_001515645.1 Sinocyclocheilus grahami
CGCTACCACTTTGTTTATTTAAATGGGGAGTCATCTCAATTATCACCAGTAAAGTATAGCGTGTCACAAGGATCTGTCCTAGGCCCTCTGCTATTTTCAATATACGTACATGTTGCCCCTTGGTAATATTATTAGAAAATATGGGATTAGTTTCCACTGTTATGCTGATGATATTCAACTATATATCTCAACAAGACCAGATGAAACTTCTAAATTATCTAAGCTAACAGAGTGTGTTAAAAATGTAAAAGATTAGATGACCAATAATTTTCTTTTATTAAATTAGGATAAGACAGAGATATTACTTATTTGACCAAGAATCTCTTGGATTACAATTTGCAACTAGACTGATGTACTGTTACTTCCTCTACAGTCAAAAATCTGGGTGTTATATTAGATAGCAACTTGTCTTTTGAAAATCATATTTTCCATGTTAAATAAACAGCATTCTTCCATCTTAGAAACATTGCCAAGTTATGAAACATGTTACCTGTTTCTGATGCAGAAAAGCTAGTTCATGCATTCATGATCTCTAGACTGGACTATTGTAATGCACTGCTAGGTGGTTGTCCTGCATCTTCAATAAACAAGCTACAGGTAGTCCAAAATGCAGCGGCTAGAGTCCTTACCAGGTCAAGAAAATATGATCATATTACCCCAATTTTACAGTCTCTGCACTGGCTACCTGTTAAGTTCCGTATCAGTTACAAAATATTATTACGTGCCTATAAGGCCCTTAATGGGTTAGCTCCTGCGTACCTAACTAGTCGTCTACCACGCTACAATCCATCACGCTCCCTAAGGTCGCAAAACTCTGGACTTTTGGTAGTACCTAGGATAGCAAAGTCCACTAAAGGAGGTAGAGCTTGTTCGCATTTGGCTCCCAAACTCTGGAATAGCCTTCCTGATAACGTTCGGGGTTCAGACACACTCTCTCTGTTTAAATCTAGATTAAAGACACATCTCTTTGGCCAAGCATTCAAATAATGCATCTCATAATCTTTTACTGCAGTCATAATCTTTTACTGCAGTTATATCTAATCAAATGCACATTATTATTCATTAGTTTGGGTTAAACAAATCATTTTTGCTTGGTTGGAACAGCAGCTACGCTAATTATGTTTGTATTTGTTTCTCTGTCTTTTGCCACGGGATTAACATCCCGTGGTAACTAGGATTCACACAAGCTTCAGTCTGGATCCAGAACACCTGAGAAGAGATGATGCAACCCCTCAGAGGACCTCAGATGATGCCAACCCTGAAACAACATACAGAACTACCACATTTTGCTACAAGTTTGATTGCATCATATAATAATTGCTGTTAATATTATTCATCGTCTGTTTTATTACGTCTTATATTGATTTTTCCGTTCTGCTGGTTCGTCTGGTCAGAGGAGAACTGGCCCCCCGACTGAGCCTGGTTTCTCCCAAGGTTTTTTCTCCATTCTGTCACCGATGGAGTTTTGGTTCCTTGCCGCTGTCGCCTCTGGCTTGCTTAGTTGGGGACACTTCATTTCCAGCGATATCGTTGACATGATTGCAAAGATATTATTTCTAAGCTAACAGAGTGTGTTAAAAATGTAAAAGATTAGATGACCAATAATTTTCTTTTATTAAATTAGGATAAGACAGAGATATTACTTATTTGACCAAGAATCTCTTGGATTACAATTTGCAACTAGACTGATGTACTGTTACTTCCTCTACAGTCAAAAATCTGGGTGTTATATTAGATAGCAACTTGTCTTTTGAAAATCATATTTCCCATGTTACAAAAACGGCATTCTTCCATCTTAGAAACATTGCCAAGTTACGAAACATGATACCTGTTTCTGATGCAGAAAAGCTAGTTCATGCATTCATGACCTCTAGACTGGACTATTGTAATGCACTGCTAGGTGGTTGTCCTGCATCTTCAATAAACAAGCTACAGGTAGTCCAAAATGCAGCGGTCTGTGTTGTTAACTTGATAAAGGGTCAAGTAGAAAAAGCAAGAATTACAGTTGATTGCTCGATTAGTCGTGTCTGAGTTTTGATTAGCCGCTGCAATCAAGGTAATCTTTGAGCGTCATCTACTGTTTTTATTGTATACTGAAGGCCACTCGAACTTAATTCCTTTCATCAGAAACTTCCTACTGACTCAAGACACTCTGAACTTGATGAAAATTGCTTGACAGACACTTGTTGCTATCTGTTCATAAAGACTGGGGTTTTATTAATAAGCAACTTGATTAATAATACATATGTACACAATCATGTCCTACATGTGCAAGCTTAAAGAATAAGATATTCGTTTTAAATTACGTCTCAGTTTCAGGTAATTGATCTGCAGCTGAACATCAGTAATGATCTTAATGAAAATGTCTCGTGAGGTGTATTACGAATGTGTTCATGATTGGCGTTGGATGTGGTGCTGGGGGCAGAGCTCCTGTCACTTCCACCGCCCGTCTCGTGTTTACGCAAGGCGCAGCACCGTATATAAAGCGCTTGAGGTGCGGGCAGGATAGAACAGATCCGTGAGTGGACAATTCCTTATTTCTGAAAGACCTCGCTAAGAATCGGGAGACGCAAAAAAGAACATTGGAACAAGAATCTTCAAGGTTCCAGTCCAGAGAAATAACTGTACCTAAACCCTTTGGCTGCTGAAAGTAAGTTGCATGTGAAGGTGCCATATCAAAACTTGCGTTTAACATTTGAAAGATGCTAAATTTGGCTTTTAGTGGAAAATCTAGGCTTTATTGTTTTCATTACTGTAAAATGATTTCTGAGTGTTTAATGTCGGATACAAAAGATGCTTTCAGTGTGTTATATGTATTAGTACGAGCACATTCAGCACCATGGACAGCAATCACTTTGACGCTCATACTACTTTTAATGAGCTGCTAGGGGGAAAACAAAGTTCGATAGCCTAGATTAACATTAAAAAATAAATTTTATTTATTCACAATTATTCCATTTCGTAAAAAGTTTTTTTTATCATATGGTTTTAAACACATTTTAAAGTGATTCGTTTATTAATGCAGTTCAAAGTCTTGATCTAGTGTGTTTTTGAATTTTGATTGATTTGGATAATCGGTCCGACAAATCATTCCCAATTTCAAAGACGTATTTTTTATTAGTGTTAAAAAATGAAGTTTTTGCCGTGGTGCTGACTGCAATGTGCACAGCTACTAACTCGCAAAGCTATTACAAAACTGTATTTGACGCAACTACTCTTCCACCTGTTGTTGTTCTTATAAAACGCAGTTTCTTTTAAAGCAACCACAAGAAGTCTTCTTGTACATTAGTTAATGGAAGGAAAAAACCCGCGATTTGTATTTTTCAGATGGCCATCATGCTGAAACCCTGGACCGTCATCGCTACTGTCCTCTTCTGCGTGCTCCTGTGTCTCGGGACCTTTGTGGACGCCTATCCGCCCAAACCAGAGAATCCCGGAGATGACGCTCCTCCGGAGGAACTCGCCAAATATTACACCGCGCTGAGACACTACATCAACCTCATCACGAGACAACGGTGAGAGAGTCACGCGGTGTATCAGACAAATGCACCTGTGAATGCGTGTTTGCTTAAAATGTTCTTATCACCCCACCCGGCTTCGGACTTCGAACAGGTAGCCATGATACAAATGATTTCCCTCTGGCATCTTTGCACCATCTCTCAGTAATATGTCAGGAAAAATGTCCAAGTTCTGCAGTAGGATTCTGAAATTGCATTATGGTCCACTTTTTAGTGGCCAAAGGCTCTTCGTATAACAAATCTGAGTGATAAAACCCAAACAGTGCACCTCGGAGAAGCCTCTGAGATTGAATAGGCTACTCATCTGTCATAGATTGATGTTTCTCTCAGCCCTGCTCTATAGAGGACTACATTTATTTACATATTTATAGTCTTCTAACAAGCCTTTGACATTTAGGACTCAGACAATGAGCGACACATTCCAATATAAAAAAATACAGTAAATCATTTTTCTCCCCTCAATATACTTTAATTCCAGTTTATTACAAGAGAGTACCTAATGTCAGCCTCATCTCGTTCCAATGCCCTGCTAGTCCACCAAAGAACCTTAAATCTTGCCGGTAAGAGGTCCAAATGAAAATCTCTGATGAATATCTACGATAAAACCAACAGACATGATGGTTCAAGCAGCTAAACCATGTGTGCGTCACAGTCGCGACTGCATTAAATGAACCCTGGCCTCTTCACAAAGTATTGCTGACGTTCATAATGGGGAGCAGGTGAGATTCTGTAGAGCTCATGGTTCAGAAATAACTAAAACATTAGTTTGGTCTCAGACTCATTGATGTTGCTCGTAGGCATCTATCGAGGAGGAATCTGAGCATGAAATTGCTTTGTGGATTTGAGTGCCAAACACTGCCCTTTAGATGTTTTTCAATGTAGGCCTATTCATCTTGAAGATGCCGTTCTGAGAGAAACGAACAAGTCAAGTATTATTGACTCAGCTCCATAATAAAACTTTTTTCTCAATTTCCAGTAAATGTTCTTTAGAACTGACAGTCATGGTTTGTCTGAAGATATAGAGGCTTTGTACCTTTCATCTGTGTGATCAATGTCAGAGTCTTCTAGGTGACGTGTCTCAAGCACATTCAGCTGTCAAGCGGTCAAAAAACATTTAACTGCTAAATTAGATTCATAACGTCTTGGGTGAAAAGACAGTTTGTATTTGTATCAGTGATTGGTGTCTGACAGATAAAGTGGGCTGACTAGTTCTTTTCACTTCCCGACACTTTCACACACCACAATGAGCCCACTGTGTGAGCAATTTGAGATCATTATTTCAGTACTGAAATGTTCCCAGCTAAGCTACATGGCTGGAATGAAGTAATGAGGGAATAAAATGTCATATTTCTTACACTCAGGTATGGAAAAAGGTCCACCTCGGAGGATGTGATGACTGAGTTGCTGTTCGGAGATGACACAGAGCACAAACAGAGATCAAGGTGGGAGTCTTTCTTTTAACTTTAACTGCAATTTTAATGTTAAATAATAATAGACTTGTCTTACAACAATAAGATTGTTTCCTGATGTAAATAGTAATCTAAAGGTATTTGGGGTAAATGCAGTTTTTTAAATTCTCGAGGAACACACTCATGAAGGGTGATGGGTTGTGTGTTAATAGGAAGGAGGAACAACTCATGAATTTTTCACACCTGTTGAGGAAACAGGGGACAGATGGGATTCTTTTCTCTCTGTCTGTCAGGAAGGGAGTGGGTTCGGGAACATGACGCACAATGAATATTTGAAAGGCCTTGACATTTAATTAGGCATCAAAAAGGAAGAAATCGCACTGTGCTTACTAATTGAAAACTGTAAATCACTGACAGAAATTGCAGCATTAATGAAAAGATTGAAGGTGAAATATTATCAGTGAAAACATACTGAATAGGGAATATGCCGTATTGATGTCAGAAAAAATGACAATGTTGATTGCGTATTAATTACATTTATCTCTTTCAGATATGATGACTCTTATATGTGGTGAAGTTCAGTGACCCCCGTGCTGCTTGTCCTGAGCTAAGCCCACCTGTGCCTCCCACAAAAAACCTTCAGACAACTAAATGAGAACCAGTCACCATCAACCTCATCCACCTCTTTATTAAACACATCCTCTCTTTTCTTTCATGTGCACAGAACAAATCTCATTAACAACTGTATATAATATATTATAATAGGAACTATCAATGGAAATGTATAATTGTATACTTCATTGTGTCATACAGAAATTATGAGTTTTGTTTGTACCATGTAAATTATTCTATGTGATTAAAAGTTTATTGGTTGAATCGGGCTATTTCTTTTGCTCTGGTGGTTTTTGAACAAGCTGTACAATATGCCATAAAGAAAAAGAACAAGTCATTTAAAAAAAATGAAATAGTTTGATACATCGTAGTACATTTTCAATACTTGTTTTTCTTTTTTATAAGGGG
This sequence comes from Sinocyclocheilus grahami, assembly GCF_001515645.1. Lineage (NCBI taxonomy): Eukaryota > Metazoa > Chordata > Actinopteri > Cypriniformes > Cyprinidae > Sinocyclocheilus > Sinocyclocheilus grahami. Next base: position 743,824 of record NW_015505670.1, read on the forward strand.
ATTTCTAAATGACCAGCAGATGTCCCTCCTGTAAAATAAAAGAGATCCCTGTTAGACACGTCAAGAGCACAGCATGTACGGCAAAATACTTTCATTTTATTTTATTTATTTATTTTATTATTATTTTTTGACCACAAGTCAGAGCTAACGTCTCATTCTACAAAAACAGCAACTGCTCATTACATTTTTAACAGCAATTTATATGAATAACAGTTAACACATAACACTTATATTATTAGCTATTTATTTAATGCTGCGAGGGTCTGTTTATATATTTATATAACACGTTAAACAAGTTAGTAAAATAAATTTTAGCTGCTGAACCTGCAACTGCATCTTATCTTATCTGAACTGATTGGCACTGTTATGTAAATGAGTGAAGAACATTTAAAGCGGGTTGTCGAGAACATTCTATTGTTAACACGCCCCTATAGCCAAACATCAGCTGGTGGGTCCCACCTACTGAGACGTTTGAGCGTTGCCCCTTTATGTTTACGCAATGGCTAGACTCTGATTTGATGCTTTGTAGCGGTTCAGACACCTCTCACATAATCAAAACAACGTTACGAAGCGTCTACGATAAAGGAAAGGTTAGTATCTCTTTTTACGATACACATATTTTCAAAGCTATGTATGTTGTGTGTTGACGCATCCCTCTAAACGTGTGTTCCATTCAGGAACTGAATGGAACACATTCAAGCTAATCGTTTCATCTGCTGTGCTATACTATATTATTGTTGTCGTCTTATTGTTGTTAAGTGGTTAGGAATTAAGTAAAATTATGAATTCATCCGTTGTTTAATGAGTCTGGAGGTTATAGATGTTCTTCATCCGCATGATTTTCTTTCATTCATCATATTTAAGTTCAGATGTGAATGCTGATTTTGTGTGAAATTAAGGCTGCATCATATATATTTGGTATCGTTCCGTCCATATTGTTGCTGGTGAGTGAAATCATTATCATGAAATCATCACTAACATCAGCACTTCAGTATTATTAAAATAAAATGTATTGTGAAATTATTCATGCCTAACTGTAAGAGAACCAGTGATCAAAATTTAGAAATATACTGTAATTTTTTTGTATGTAAATTCAGCTATAATATATTTGGGATGTAACAAAGGTACAAAACAGTGGCTGAAACATTAATATGAAGATTAGGGGACATTATTATACAGCAATTAGTTTTGGTCCTCTAATCTGATTGCTCCGTTGCAAGAGGTCTGATATTTATTATAACAGCTCTGGGACGGGACACTTTACTGTGCCCCAAATTACCTCTATTCCCTTATTTTAGGTGTCAGACATTTTGAAATGGTGTTCAAAACCATAGTGAAGTGGTTTGTCTAGTGCACTCATTTAATAACAACAACAAAAAAGCACAAAGAAAAAAAAAATAATATTAATAACCGACAGATGATAGTTGGTGGTGCTTTATTTGAATGATTGGTGAGTGCACTAAAAACACATTCATGATACTATTACAGTAGAAGATTAAAGCGTTAATACATATGAATATTTATGTGCTGAAATTACCTCTATTCCCTTATTTTAGGTGTCAGACATTTTGAAATGGTGTTCAAAACCATAGTGAAGTGGTTTGTCTAGTGCACTCATTTAATAACAACAACAAAAAAGCACAAAGAAATAAAAAATAATATTAATAACCGACAGATGATAGTTGGTGGTGCTTTATTTGAATGATTGGTGAGTGCACTAAAAACACATTCATGATACTATTACAGTAGAAGATTAAAGCGTTAATACATATGAATATTTATGTGCTGTCAAAACCATGTGATTAAACGCAAAGAATAATCAGGCATAGTCTCAGCTTCTCGTTATGGTTTCTTAAAGGGGACGTAGACCTATTTGTGTGTGCTGGAGACAGATGGGACATGCCTTTTTCTGGCTCGAGGGAGCAGATGGAGAGTATGGCTGCTTGTGATGTGGGCTGGGCCAGACCAGGGTGCCATTAGCGCAGGGGGCTCAGCGGGGTCTGCAAGAAAGAAGGTGGGGGGGCTCAGGAGTCGCTAAATTATGATAAATTCACTACCCCTCCTTTTTTATAAAGGGCTGGAGGAAGACCCCCTCACACTTTCTCTCAGGGGATCTCACTCAGATGCTGAGTTTGCATTTATAGTTTCAGGCAGTTGAATGAACTTGACAGTAATATTAGTGAGAATAGGTTGAATATGATACCAAGATGAAATAATAATTTTTAATAATTTATAAATTCCACATATTATTGCTAATATAATAAAATAATACTATTTTGACAAATGATTTAAAAATATGTATTAAATGTGTACTTTGTAAATTGTAACATTTAAAAGTATAAATATATAAATATATAAAATTGATACAGTACATTTAAATGTATACAGTATATAAACATTTTTTTATTTTACCTGGCCCAACCAAAAATAGTTTTCTTTGTTTATGAGGAGTTCTGTTTTAAATATATTTATTTATTTAGTTGAAACAATACACATAGTAAATATAGTGGATCAAAAATTGGACCAGAGTTATTATATAAAAAATGTTGTTGATTGAAATAAAATAAAGATGAACTAAACTTTTATATATATATATATATATATATAAGTTTAGTTAATCTTTATTTAACTGTGTATTTTACTGTATAGATATATATAATTTCTATCTATCTATCTATCTATCTATCTATCTATCTATATTTATTTATTTCAATAATGCCATGGCAACAATTATCATTTTTTATGTACTAAAATAACTAAAACCATAATACCATAATCTGTATAGACAAATAAAAAAAAACGAATTAAAACTTTTCTAAAACATAAATGAAAAATCTAAAATTGAAATTATGAACACAAACTACAATAGTATCTCAGTGATACTAAAATAACACTTGAACTAAACTTTTATATATATATATATATAAGTTTAGTTAATCTTTATTTAACTGTGTATTTTACTGTATATATATATATATATATATATAATTTCTATCTATCTATCTATCTATCTATCTATATTTATTTATTTCAATAATGCCATGGCAACAATTATCATTTTTTATGTACTAAAATAACTAAAACCATAATAAAAATGACTGTATAGACAAATAAAAAAAAACGAATTAAAACTTTTCTAAAACATAAATGAAAAATCTAAAATTGAAATTATGAACACAAACTACAATAGTATCTCAGTGATACTAAAATAACACTGATTTGAACACTTTAAAATAACTAGCATAATTTGTTTGCAGATTATTTGGACATTTTAATTGCAGTTCAATTACTTTTTGGGACCCCCTGTTTATTTGGTATTTTATTTTACATTGTAACCCTATAATTTGATTTTTTTTTTCTTCTGCAACATTGCTAATATTAATATCAATATGCTAATACTGTGCTAACTTTGATGTTCAATTTTTAAAGTTTTAAGCAAACAGCTTGATCAGAGAAGCAATTCATGTCCTGTTATTGTGCCTGCAGGTTAACAATAAAGCCTGTTTGTTTTGTGTGGGTTAATAAAAGCAAAGAAGATGGAGCCCTGGGGGGTGTCTGTGATTAAAGATGGTGGAATAACTAGTAGAACAACAAAAAAATCAGAGGTGCTTGAGGCATTCACAATCACAACACCTATATATTCAAACAAAGCACAGCCAACACCCATTAATAAAGACCTGCAGGAAAAGAGTTGCTTGAAATGAGCTAGATGAGACATTGGACTCCATTTCAATGTTTGCCTGAACTGAACTGACACTTCATCCCAGTATAGCAGCATCACTCTGAACCCTGTCATGCTTGTGAAACAGAGGTGTGTGTGAAGTCTGACCTCTCCATCCCACTGGGACTGATCTCAGCTACATCAACAACAGATTCACACTAGCATCACAAAACCACATCATCAAAGTGCCCATGTTTTTTATGTTTGATTTATATAACTGCTACAGTTAGATCTTGTATATTGCACTTATTAAAATCCAAATTTGAAAAAGAAGATTTTTTTTAGCACACTTTCCTTTGATTAAATGTGATTTTATTTGACAGCCCAGCAAAATCCTTGTATTTGTATATATTAAAGTGAATAGAATAAGTCATCAATCAAAGTCTTTCCAGGAATTTACATTTATGCATTTTGCCGATCCTTTTATCCAAAGCAAGTTATAAGGAATTTGTCCTAGAGATAACAATATTCATAGTTATTAGAAAGCTACACGACACTATAAAACAAGCTAGAGCAAAGGTGAATTGCAAGAAGAAGAGAATTATTATTATTTTTATTTCCAAAAAGCAGATTATACCGCTAAAGTAGGCTTATTTGACCTTGTTTACTCTTTTACCTCAAATACATTGAGTACAGACTTTTAAACTGAAGCTCAGCTAAACCCTCTTAAGTGATTTCAGAACTGTTCTGGCCCATGTTTAATTTACTCACCCTCATATCATTCCAAACCTGCATGACTCTTTCTTTTGCGATACACAAAAGAAGATATTTTGAAGAATGTTGGTAACAGTTTTGGTGCCCATAAACTAACATTGTATGGACAAGTACATTTCTCAAAATATATCTTTTGAAAAAAAAAGAAAGAAAGTAAGTCAAACATGTTTGGGAAGATATCAGATAGTCCAGATTCTTAAGTAAGCCATTCCAACTTCCATGTATAGCAGCTACTTTCCCCTTTATAGGGAAGTAGGCTACTAGTCACTTAGCTCATAACCTACGTAACATGTGGGAGAAAAAGAATCACTATAGCAACCACCTCCGTCATACAGTGTATGTGCAAATGGTTCATGGTTGCATAGGATTTTTGAGAATACTTTGTTCTCACTATTTGTGTTGAAAACCTCATAATGTCAGTAGAATGGTTTGTTGTTAATGCTCCGATGGGAAGAGCCCTCTTTGAGCTTAAGTAATGAAGGCAGTGTAATCTTCTCTAGCATAAACACGGCTAATTGACTGCTCACTGTGGGCTGTATCAGTACATATCTTACATAATGCATCCTGTTTTGTAATATGATTGACAGCGCAGCTCCTCCTTGTGAGAAAGTGTCACAAAAACACAACAGATGTCCAGACTTAGAAAATAATTGTTGGATTAGCCATTTGTATGTGTGTGTGTGTGTGTGTGTGTTTGCGTGCTCAAATGAGAGAGAGAGAGAAGTTGTGTCAGGTCTTTACCTCCTCTGATCCTTCAGGTCTTTGAGGGATTACTGCTTACTGGGACATTGTTTACACAGTTTCAGAGCAGGAACTTATGGCAATGAGAACCTTATGGACTGTGTGTCATACTGAATTGGAATCTTATCCATCCATCCATGTCTGTCTGTCTGTCCATCTGCCCACCAGTCTGTTATATGACATAATGTACAGTCAGTGGTCAGTATAGCAGGTAATCAGGACCCTGTATCAGCTCTATTTCATCATATTGACCAACAGATGGAGCATTACCATGCTGATAATAAACCTAATAACATGAATCACTGCTTTAGTTGTTAGAAATGATTTTATTACATTGGGATAAAGAGACTGTGGAGTGATAGATAAATCTATTGCCCGGAACAGCACAGCGGTCATTTATACAGAATTATATGAATTATTATTTGTAGTATGCAGTGATTGACCAATCGGAATCAAATATTCCAGAAAGTCTATAATAAATATGTAATAAAAAATCTTTCAGTCTTACTCTTAGCACTTCTGTCACTCCCACCCTCTCTCCTCCTCCTGTAACTCGTGTCTCCAGTGCACCTGCTCCCTGTCATGGTTTCATTTGGATGACAGGGCTGAATCTAAGCAACCCCCTAGAAACCATTCATTCTCTCCCTCCCACCTTTTAACACACACACACACACACACACACACACACAAAGACTGCATATCTCATTTTATTGTATATATCGTCATAGCAACCACAGCTTATTAGTAAATGCTCCCACTCTTTTAAATTTATTTTCTTTCCCTATCTTTCCTTTGCTTATACTTACTCTATCCTCTAGTCTAATGACGATGTTAAATATTAATGTTAGATCTCTCTCTCTGATGCTTTGGTTGCAGATTTCAAACATCATGCCTGTGGCAGCCACCGGCACAGAGCATGGTAAGTATCATCATATATAAAAGTGTTTTTGGCCCTGCCGACTTTTTAAAATAAACATATAAAACACACTTTTTACACTCTCACTGTTTAATGTTTAATATATCCAATAACAATGTCCAACAGTGAACATACAGGCATCACAAGAGATGTCTTTTACTTTTGAACCAGTTGTGTATTTCCACCATTGTCATTTCCATCACATTTCAAATCATGTATTGTGTTATAACAGCATTCTGTGATGGAAATAACGGTGATGAAAATGATGCTTTAAACATTTTGATGTTATAGTTAGCATTTTGTCCATCCTAAATACCCACTTTGCTGTTTAACAAGTAAAGCATAAATGTATGGTGAAATGTTTCCAAGAGTGAAAAGAAAAGAGTTTTCAATTTGTTTTAATGAAAAAAGCTTTAAAAACTTTTCCATGTAATATAAAAGCATTTATTTACGGCATATACACCGCCATGGTCCCTAATGCAGACGGCTCAGTCTTATTGCAGCAAACTACTGTTGCTTTGTGCCTGTGGTGTAAACAGTAGCCACAACAAAGTAGTTTCAATCATTCTAAGTATTTGAAGTCGAGCAAAAACTGTATCGATCATAACAGATGAATCACAGAAATAATGGTCACTGAAGGTAATGTGACTGTTTGTGTGAGGATTTTCCTGCCACTGTACTTATAAACATGGACACCCTTGTGCCACAGACACAGGCATATCCAGCTTCATTGATATCATTCCCTGGAGATCCACTGCAGTGTCTGTTAATAAATACTGTGTACTTCTGATGAAACTCTTAGAGTTGATTATTTATCGTAAAGGTGCTGTGATCTACCCTAAAAGGTCAGTCCCTCGACATCCCCCAGTCAAATTTCAATAGTTAGAAAACTGAAGAAAGCTTTCTTACTGCTCTCACAAAAATTTACTGTAAAGCTGGAAAAACTGTGTGGCAAACGACAGGCAAATGCTGATACAATTTTACCACAAGTTCATATTTCATATACAGTTGAGCTGTACATTTAAAAAAGACCTAATATCGTCCATATGGTAAGATGTAAATATACTGTAAAACAGATTGTGTGAGTATGTGTTTGATCAAAGAGCACAGTATCACATAAGCAGCTACATAATCAGGCCTCTGTCTTCCCCCCCCCAGCAGTGCCGCAGGTGCTGGACATACTGAGTGACAGCACCAGCTCCGCCACCGCCAATGACCTGGATCTTATCTTCCTCAAGGGCATCATGGAGAGCCCAGTGGTCAGTTTTCAGCCCCAAACATAAACAGCCTTTATTGAATAAAAAAATTTTTTTTTTTAATGACTGTACATTATCTCACTTATTACTGCTCAACAGTTAAATACATTTATTAAATATTGATTTAAAATTAAGTTAAAATGAATTTATATTTACTGGTCAAAAGTTTGGAATAATTAAGATTTTTTTTAAATGTTTTTGAAAGAAGTCTCGTATGCTCACCAAGACTTAATTTATTTAACTACAAATACAGTAAAAACAGAATTATTATCAATTATTATTGATGTTCAACTACTAATAATGGTTCTTATTATTATTATAAAATGCTGAAAACAGTTTTTGCTGCTTAATTTGTAGAATTAACATTTACAGAACATTTGTAGATCTACATTTATAGAACATCACGATTCTTTGATGAATAGAAAGTAAAAAAAAAAAAAACAGTTCAGAAAGTTCCAAAAAAAGGCAAACACTGCAACAATATTACAGTGATATTAATACCAATGTCCTCAGGTGTAATTTTCACTACAATCAATAATTGAGACACAAGAAGGCGGCAGTTGTATTTGTATGAAACAAAAGACTGCGAGTCTACAGATGAAAATAAATATGGGAGATGTTGTTTTAGTGGCTTAAAAGTTATACTATCCTGTATGGGGATGGATCTTAACCAGTATCAGCCTGAAAAATATTAGAATGATATTGTATAAGAAACATGGGGATACATACACATAAATGAGTAAATGGTAAATAATGAGTATAAGAATAAATACATGATAAATGTATTTTATATATATCTGAATATGAATAAAATAAGATAAAAAATAATCTTGTGGAAGTAAAAGCCACAGTAGCAAAATAGGCATTCTCTCATGACAAACCAATGACTGATGATGAATATGGCCCTTAAAAGCTGACTGATCTCTTAGAGTGCAGAGAGTCTGGAGGAGACACGACTGGAGGCTGTGAGGGATAATAATGTGGAGCTGGTGCAGGACATCCTGAGAGAGCTGAGCCCCTTTACACACCGCAGCAACACCGCCGCAGAGCTGTCACGCATACTCAACCAGCCACACTTCCAGGTACACAGCTGCAGATCAACAAACCTGTCAAATGCAATGGGAATAATAGACAGTCTGATTAATGACTGACATGCTGTGCTTTTGATGATCAGTCTCTGTTGGAGACACATGACTCTGTGGCCACTCAGACGTGTGAGACTCCGCCCTCGAGCCCCTGTGCTTTCATGGAGCCGCCCGTCAACAGTGTACCGGTGCCAGCTGATGCCATCCGCATGGTGGGCATCCGCAAAGTGGCTGGAGAGCATTTGGTAAGATTCCATTCTGAGTGTTTCTGTGTGCAGATCAGGCTTTCAGTTTGGCTAATCTCTCATACTCAAGATATAACAGCCTTTATCTTGACATTGGTTCCCACAGTAACAAAACTTTTTCCATGCCTAGCATAACTCACAGAAATGGGGGTTAGAAATCTCTATAGAGAATATACATTTTATATTTATGCTGTGCTCTAAAATATGAAAATGTGAATATACATTGTATATTAACTAAATTCTATAATTATAATTTTTATATAATAGTAATGTTATATGAAATTATAATACTAATATTGTATTTTATAGCAAAGCATAGTTATAGGATTAAACAAAATTATTATGGTTATGCTCTTGTATAAAATAAGAGATTAATATACATTTTACAAAATGTATCTAGTGAATATATATTTATATTCATGAAATTATAGAATTATATATTATATCATATTTCCATATATTAGTAATGTATAAATAAAGTCACTGTGTGGGAAGATTTGCATAACACCGCCCAAATGTATATGCAAAGAAAGAAGGCTTAACTTTTATTCTCGCTGTAGTATTGTTGCTGCCGCTGCCACGTCATGGAGACGCTGTGTGTTTCGTTGCGATAACCAAACTACTTTGTTTGGTCTTCCAAAAGAGAACACAACTAGTAATACATTTTTATTTACAACACTGTTCCAAAACAGTACAACCCAAATATTCGAGTGTGAGCAGCGCATTTTACGAAGGAAAGTTTCCTGAACCTGTAAGGAGCGTAACATTTCCGTCACACGCTTGAGGTATTCAGCCAATCACAACGCACTGGATAGCTGGCCAATCAGAGCACACCACGCTTTTCAGACCGATGAGTTTTGTAAAAATCGACACGTTTCAGAAAGGCGGGGCATAGAGGAGAAACAATAATGTACAGTATGTGGAAAAGAATGTGTTTTTTGAACCTTAAACCGCGTAAACACATTGCATTACACCAAATACACAACATAATGTTTTTTAGCAACGTCATATGACCCCTTTAATATACATTATACAAAATTCCAGTAGTGAATATACGTTGTATGTTGATTAAATTAAATTTATTCATGATGTTTTATTTAATATATATATATATATATTCTTATTATTACATTAATATTCATTAAATAAAATTCTACAGTGAGTACAGTGACTTTTTTTTGTTAGTATGCTCCACTCTTAAATAGTAAATTAATATATAAAGGTCATGAAAAAGTCACAGAAATTCATTGTTCAGATTCAAAATGTGCTTAGAGTGTTTTGACTACTTGTTTCTGACTTGTTGTCATGTTGTTTTGTCAGGGTGTGACGTTCCGTATAGAGAACGGAGAGCTGGTGATCGCCCGCATTCTCCACGGGGGGATGATCGACCAGCAGGGTCTGCTCCACGTGGGTGACATCATCAAAGAGGTGAACGGGCGAGAGGTGGGTGACGACCCTCGTGTGCTGCAGGAGATGCTGCAGGAGACCAGTGGCAGTGTGGTGCTCAAAATCCTTCCCAGCTACCAGGAGCCATATCCCCCGAGACAGGTACCATCTCCTCCCCCTAAATACATAATGGGACATGCACAGTGTCTCACTGCCAGGGTACTTGCATGCACAGGGCATCAGTGACCCCATTTACACCTGATATTATGTCTCAGGCAACCAGAGGTTTTGTGGCTCCACATATGCACATCACTGCTACCTACTTTCCTCTTGTTTTTCTCTGCTGCTCTTTCGTGGTTGTCATGGATACCAGAGTAAGGAGTGACCGCAGCAGTCTCACTCTCAGTTAAAGCCAGATGTGTTCACTGTGATAGCAGACGGGATTGTGAGCTTGAATGTAGTAGCATGTTGTAGACGGTTTCAGTAGACACTATTAGCATTTTACTATTTCAGACTACAAATATATAGTTGTTTGATGTGGTTTATCAGATGGACTGTTAAAATATTTTTTATTAAATGACTTAGAATAAGTTCTTTACAAATCTAACTCATTTCTTACATTTGTTTTAAATCATTTTCAGATTTTGAATTATTGAAAATAGTCAGTGCTGGGTAGTGGGTAGTAACTGATTACATGTAATCTAACACACAAACTGGTAAAAAATGTATAGCCTGAATGCACTGTAAGTCGCTTTGGATAAAAGCGTCTGTTAAATGCATAAATTATTATTATTACTTATTATTAAATTATGTAATCTGGATTACTTATTCACACAATTTAAGTAAATTATACATCATTTATTGATTCTCCCTAATTATTTTTTCTCCCTTAAATTTTCCTTATTAAAACATTTTACAGCTTATATACATTAGGAAAGTCTTCCATTTTTATGGAGCTGCACACTCTAGCAATTTCTGTCGTGCAATTTGTAATCAGTAACAGACTACAATCTGTAAGTAATCTACCCAGCCAGCATAGGAAATAGTTCACATTGATAACTTTAACGCAAAGTATATTTCAGTCAGGATCACGATTATCCTTGTCTCTACAGGTTTTTGTGAAGTGCCATTTTGATTATGACCCTGCCGATGACAACCTCATCCCTTGCAAGGAGGCGGGACTAAAGGTCTCATGTGGAGACATTCTGCAGATTGTTAACCAGGAAGATGTGAACTGGTGGCAGGTTAGTCGGTCAACTTAGAAGCACTACAGTGTCTTTGTGCTAAAACGACATGTTCATTTACCTTTTTTGAGGACCTAAAGTCACGTCTGCTTTTTAGTTAAAATATAAAGATCTCTTTATAAACGTTGATCAGCCTGGTAAAATTATAACAAACTTGTTTGTACATGATATCTCCACAGGCACGTCGTGTAGAGGGAGGCAGTGCTGGCCTGATTCCCAGTCAACTTCTGGAGGAGAAGAGGAAAGCTTTTGTGAAGAAAGAAGTTGACCTTTCACCAGCAGGTACTTCATATTATTGTGGAAACCTGATTTTTTTCCCCCCAGGACTTTTTAAATAAAAATGTTAAAAGAGCAGCATTTATTTGTATTTTTTTTGTAACATTATAAATGTCTTTACTATCACTTTTGATCAATTTAATGTATCCTTGCTGAATAAAAGTATTCATTTTTGTTTTTTCAAATTCTTTCAATAGTTTTTTTTGAGCCTACCCTGTTGAATGGTTGATTTGTGCATACCGCCCCCTGGTGGATTTAATATGAACATAAACGATGTCTAATCCTCAAATCAAACGTTCATAAAGCAGTGCAAACAGTTAAGATGCAAACTTTGTTAAAAGTTCAATAATGCTGTAAATATTTGTCAAAACATAATATCACTGTGTATTACAGCCAATCTCTGCACTGGAATGGTTGGCAAGAAGAAGAAGAAAATGATGTATTTAACTACAAAAAATGCAGGTTTGTTTTTCTTTTTAATTAAAGGGGTCATATGATGCTATTTTAAAGATCATTATTTTGTGTATTTGGTGTAACAGAATATGTTGACATGCTTTAATGTTCAAAAAACACATTATTTTTCAAATACTGTACATTATTGTAGGTCCTCTATGCCCCGCCTCTCTCAAACAGCCCCCTCCTTTGACAAGCACAGTCTGCTCTGATTGGCCAGCTGACCCAGTGCATTGTGATTGGCTGAACACCACAAGCACGCGTCGGAAATGTAACGCCCCTTACCATAATCGCGAGCTTCAGCTTTCAAAGTAAATATCAAGACAGTTAATAATGTTGTTAGTTTTACCATCAGTCCAAGCCCGAAAGGGCAATAGAGTCGCGTGACAGACACAGGGATGATGCAGTACACAAGCCGCGGTTAATTCAGACTTGTTCATGATCATGACCTGATGTAAATATTTCTTCCCTTTAGTGTGAGAGATTTTTTTGGGCACAATAAAAATGTAGTGCTAATCTGTAACTGTCCAAAGACACCTCTAGGAAGCCCAAATCAGCAGATAGAGAGAATATGATGTATGCCTTCACATCCCGGAGTAAGATGGAGGCTGATATTAAAGCTGGCCGCTATCTTGAACATGGTGAATATGATGGTAACCTCTATGGCACCAAGACTGACTCCATCCATGAAGTAGTGGAAGCTGGACGCATCTGTATCCTGGACGTCAACCCACAGGTAAGGGACTCTCTAACTAAGGACAAGATCAACATCCATGAGATTTCATATGCATGTGATGCTGTTTTGTAGTATTTCATGAAAAACACTTTGATTCTGATTCCTTGATTTTTTTTTTTTGCCATAGGCCCTAAAAGTCCTCAGGACATCAGAGTTTTTGCCGTATGTGGTGTTCATCAAAGCCCCTGAGTTTGAGGTGCTGAAGGCCATGAACAGATCTGGACTGGAGGCAGGAGTGACCAAACAGAAAACAGTACGTTTAAGTCCCACTCAGTAGCTGTATTCCCTACTAGAAAGCTATACTCTAGTTTTGACCATTCTAAAAATCTGAGTCTGCCTCTTGTCAACAGGACACAGAGCTGAAGAGGTCAGTGGATGAGTGTGCCAAGATTCAGAGAGTGTACGGACACTACTTCGACCTCACCATAGTAAACGACGATTTGGAACAGGCGTACAGCAACCTCAAATCCTCCTTAGAGACGTTAAAGGGAGCTCAGCAGTGGGTTCCGGTTGGGTGGGTCTTTTAGAGCTCAGTGTGGCAACTAGTGGATGTTTCATGCGACACTTTATACCAGTGTTAACTGGTTTATATCATCAACCTCGTGCCAAGGGTGTACGCTGATCAGAGAGCTTATATGAGTGCATGTGTGAGTGTGTGAAATCCTCGTCTATTATCCTTTACAAACACGGCTACACCCTCAGAACCAAGCTTATAGCTGACTCTTGTGTCAGAGTTTAGCTACAGTCTCATCTTTTTGTTTACAGTAAGCATTCAAGTTTCAGTTTAGATGCATTTTTGAAATTTGAGATTATTTTTTGAATCGTTTAAGCAAAATATCGGAACATCCTTAAGTTAAAAAGAATAATCTATTAAGGAAAAAGATCCATTTATTTCAGTAACTAAACTGTGTAAGACAAGACTATATTTTGTAGAATATATCTTGAATTAAAAATTACTATTGGTAAATAGTTTTTTGTAGTTGTTAATTTAAATGTAAGCTTTTCAAACTGTTGTTAGATTTAGGGTAAAAAAACAAACAAAAAACTATTTAACAAAGTTAAAGTCAATATATACTTAACTGTTCAAAAGTTTGGGCTCAGTAATATCTTAAGAAATTAATAATTGATTAATTGATTAAAAAGTGACAGTAAAGACATTTATATTGTAACAAAAGATTTCTGTTTAAAATAAAAGCTTTAAATAGAATTTTTAAAAATGCTTTTAATAGAATGTTTAAAATAAATTCTAAATCCTGAAAAAATGTATCACAATTTCCACAATAACATTTAAGCAGTGCAACTGTTTTCAACACTGATGATAATAAGAAATGTTTCTGACACTGACACTGCTGAAAATTCAACCTTAATATCACAATAATAAATTACATTTTAAAATAAAATTTTTAAAAACATTTTACATTGTAATAATATTTCACAACTGTTACTGTATTGTTTATCAAATAAATGCAGCCTTGATGTGCATAAGAGACTTCAAAAATCTGTCGATCCCAAACTTTTGAATGATTGTATGAATTCTCTAAAAACAAATCTTATGCAGATTTGCTTCTTAAGTAAATTTAACAAGTTATGTTTTTAAAAAATAGTTTTGATTTATTATTGACAGATTAGTACAGGCCTACATTAATTCTGTTTGCATGGGTGGTAGATGATTGGACAGTGCTTCATCCCTGAATTATATTTTTATTATAAGGCTCTATTTTGCTCAGCTCCTGTTGTTGTGTCAGGCACATGACTTTTGTACAGTTTTTTTCATATACATCCACATTACAGAACTATTTTTTTCTGAATGTAGCGCAGGAATATATTGAAAGGTGATCATATTAAGACTGAAAGCACACTGAAAGAGGTATGAGTAACAGAAACAGCGGGCAGATAATATTTTGCACACAATATACTGTGCAGAAGGTGTCACTAAATGCAGCATATATTGATTTCACATGGTTTCTTTTCACAGATCACCATATCAAACATTGTGAACTGTATTTACATAACCTTTTTTTTTTTTGTAAACAAGTTTGAAAGGACCAAACATAATTTTTACACTTTAATTGGAAAAGAACCTGTGAATTGCAGGGAAGAACAGTGCTAGAGCATGACATTAAGATCTGTATATAAATATTTTTGAAGATGCTGTTGGTGTAAAATCTGTGTATCTGATCTTATTCGCAGCAAACATCATGACGTATTTATTCTAATGCTGTATATGCTTATTGGATGAAAATATCTCTTTTTCTTAAAGACAAACCCTCTCTACTTTTTCTATTACGATTTGAACATTCTTCAAGTGCCAATTTATATTCACTGATTATCATTCATGCCAATGATATTTGGCTTGAATACTGGCAGCTATTGTTTACTTATGTGTTTTTTATCATTTATATCTATGTGTAAGGTGTTATGATTTAAGTTTTGATATTGATATTACATTTTCTATATATCAGATAATGGAATAAGCTAGAGGCGGATACTGTATAGTAGTCATGTTTCATGTGCAAAATCAGTGTATGATTAGAAGAACAATCTGTAAATTGCCTGATTTCTGAAATAAAATGTTTAGG
This sequence comes from Sinocyclocheilus grahami, assembly GCF_001515645.1. Taxonomy (NCBI): domain Eukaryota; kingdom Metazoa; phylum Chordata; class Actinopteri; order Cypriniformes; family Cyprinidae; genus Sinocyclocheilus; species Sinocyclocheilus grahami. The sequence continues at coordinate 759,176 of NW_015505670.1, forward strand.
GAAATAAATGAATCATTAATTGAAAGACTGTACTAATCAAAATCCGAAAAAAATACTGACAGCATTTTATACACCTTTTGGCTTCAATATCTGTATTGCTGATGAATTACTGTCCAGATTTACACTGATTCCACACAGACAAGAACCGGACTTTATTCTCAATGAATGGGATAAATAGCTTCAGCCAATTAGAGGAAATCATTTATTTAAAACCTAAATGTGACCTAGTCAAGGACTATAGATTGCTTTGTCTTCAGTTAGTGGCGTTGTGGCATTTGTGTAGCAAGTGCCTGTCATTTGGACTTCTGTCACTGGTTGCTAATTTTGTTAACTATGAATGTAACTAAAGTAGCACCCATACACATCCATATAAATCTGTCACTTTTTAAATTTAAGATTTGAATATGAAATTTCTGAATTAAATTTAAAAAGTATACATAGAATTAACTGCTATTGTTCTATGATATATTGTGTTTTTCTGTCTGTGAAAGGGAAACATAAAGATATGCACTGATTTATCAGCTTAAATTCAGGTTAGCTCACAAATTGTCCACACATCCACTTTTCTCCTGAGCACGTTATTTAACCGGTTTCACCATCAGAGAGCAGAGTTTGTCCCAAATATATACAAATATATCACTTCAGAGGCTGTATGCCAGGGATCCTCAAATCTGGCCCACGGGATCCACTTTCCTGCAGAGTTTAGCTCTAACCCTAATCAAACACACCTGAGCATGCTAATCAATGTCTTCAGGATCATTAGAAAATCACATGTAGGTGAGTTTGATCAGGGTTGGAGCTAAACTCTTCAGCACATTGGGCCTCCAGGGCAAGATTTGAGGAACCCTGCTGTATGCCTGCATGTCGTCGAGAGTGTGGTATGTAGAGCAACACGATAGCTTCACTTTAATTCACTTTTCGACCTACAAAAATATGATATGATAAATAGGTGTTTCTTGGCCAGTCAGATACCAGGAACCGAACTATCCGGTTATGTGCGTTTCATAAAAAAAACAACAACAACAACTTTAAATCCTCTCACCTAAGGGGATAATGAAATGTCATAATTTAATCACTCTTATGTCATTCCAAACCTGTATGAGTTTCTTTCTTCTCTTGAGCACAAAAGATATTTTGAAGAATGTTGGTAACCAAACAGTTGGCAGTAGCTACTGAGTTCCATAGTGTTTCTCTGGGGGGGGTAACTAACCTGTATAGTCTCTAAAAAAACATCTCCCTTGAACTCACTTATGCAAATTAAATGTGTATTTATGCACCTCCTTATTTGCTACCTGCAGTTATTTATGAATACAGGACGAATTCCGGTAAAGAGGCAACTTCTTGGGTAACCTGTAAAAATGTTGCGGTATTTTCATGTCAATAAAATTGTATTGTTTAGAGACCATAAACAAATCTTTAGTAAAGGCTTGTTTATTTGGAGGGAACGGTTTTTTCATTTGATTTAAGAAACAAGATACGAGAGACCACGCTATATTGTGAATACCGTACTTTGTACGCCTCATTACAGTAGCTGCAACTTCTTTAACCATGAATATAATAATAACAATAATACAGCATAACCTAGAGTGCATTTTTATAAAACATTATAAAACTAAATATTAATAAATACCAAGGACACAAGTTTTCATTCAAACGTATTTTAATAGCCAAATTCGTTCAATTACATCCTTCCGCTAGAAAATATAGTGCGTTGCCATGCCACAATGATACTCTATGGAACACATGCGCAGTGATATGATAAATAGGTGTTTCTTGGCCAGTCAGATACCAGGAACCGAACTATCCGGTTATGTGCGTTTCATAAAAAAAACAACAACAACAACTTTAAATCCTCTCACCTAAGGGGATAATGAAATGTCATAATTTAATCACTCTTATGTCATTCCAAACCTGTATGAGTTTCTTTCTTCTCTTGAGCACAAAAGATATTTTGAAGAATGTTGGTAACCAAACAGTTGGCAGTAGCTACTGAGTTCCATAGTGTTTCTCTGGGGGGGGTAACTAACCTGTATAGTCTCTAAAAAAACATCTCCCTTGAACTCACTTATGCAAATTAAATGTGTATTTATGCACCTCCTTATTTGCTACCTGCAGTTATTTATGAATACAGGACGAATTCCGGTAAAGAGGCAACTTCTTGGGTAACCTGTAAAAATGGCCAAACTATTTATTAAGAGGAAATAATTTATAGTCTGACAGCAGGTCATTCTCTGCAGTAGGTCAAGTTGAACTTGATATTTTCAGGCATTTACTTTTATTGACCCAGTGGCTCTGAGAAAACAGTGAGAGGCCATGCATGAAGTTGCCTCACTGTACCCACAGTCTTCCTTTTGTATATTCAATACTTTATTCACTTCATCTAAAACATATTTTATCCAGTAAACTACAAGCAAAGCTAGCTTTTTATGTTTCTGTAGGTATAGTGGAAGTGGATGATTCCATACTTTATGGCAGATTATTGGTGTCATTTCTGAGAATATTTTTGTCATGTGATGATATGATGACATGGGCGTGTTTTATGTTTTTTTTCCACTTAAGACGTGATGTACAAGGACAACAGTCTACGTAAGATTTTATCTACCAGTACAATACTAATGTAGACCTTTGTACTGGTAAACATTCCATTGCAACCATAATTCCATTGCACTTACAACCCAGACACAGTAAAAGCTTCTTTTTTACACTTCTGTCTTTCCATAGATTGTGAAGCATGCGAAATGAAGATGATAGTAAAAATGGGTTAAGTATGTTTTCTAATCTAGAATTCTTAAGCCTCTTGAATTTGGATATAATATAAAACATGCCACAATCTGAAATGTTCTGAAGTTTGATTATCATCATTCTGTATTTTCTTAAATCATAAGATATTCGTTCTGAATTAAAAGTAGCTCATGTAAATGAATGAATTGACATAATTTAATTTGGTGGTAAATGTTTAATAATAAATCAATTAATTCAATCAAATGTTTAATATTACATTAATAACAAATCAATAAATGGACAGACAAAGAGAGAAACTGTAAGCAATGTAACTGTATGCAGTTATATAACCTTGGCTGACATTAAAGCGTTTGAAGAGGTAGATTTTATTTTTTACATTGTTTACTAACAAAATTGCACTTATGTGACTGTGTGTGCATGTAACTGTCAATGGACCTTCTGAACAGCCAAAGCTGTGAATTCTAAATGTGATGGTTCACATTTTATGAGTAATAATAAATGCATTGGCTTATATCTGCGTAGGACCATGAGGACAGTGGCAGTGGTAATGCAGGAGGCGGAGCTTCACCTCCTCTGTTGTAACCGTGCTGGACTTTGGCTTCTGAGGGTGCAGCTCAGGTGGCATGTTGACCATGAAGAGTGAGCTTCCAGACAGTCAGAAAGATGGCTTATACTACATATAATTTATTATCTCTCGTTAACTTTTAACATACTCTCAGGACATTATTAAGAGCCAGTGTTTATGCATTATTTTTATCATACATTTTCAGCTATACAGTTTACAACAGGTCAACCTGTTTTTCACAAGTTAACAAAAAGGCTATTGCATGTACAAAATGTATAAATATTCACAAAACATATATATATATATATATATATATATACTTTTAAACCTTTAAACAAGTTCTGCTGCTCATCGTGCAAAACAGTCTTTCTTTGTGACCCTGTAGAACATGTTCAAAATCCCAACAGAATCGCAGATTACTATAACTGTGACATTTTCCTTCTCACCATTTAAACCTTTGCATTGAGTAATAGTCCTTGGAAAAGTCATGAGAATATGACGTTGCCTCTTATTTTTCTTTTAACCAGTCCAAGTGCTTGAGATGCGCTTATGTTTGGTGTGATCATGAATGTGAGGGTGGCGAGACAGATTCTGAATATGCAGGAGGAGGTTCCACAGGACAGGCCTCGGGCTTCAGATTTAACTGCAAAAGCAGGAATTAATGATGCGTCGTCATTAACAGTGAGGACAAAAAGCTCATTTAAACATTTCAGGACAAGATACAATAAATGATGGTCTAGACAACTTAAAGTTAATGTACTGATTGTTTTTTTGGGGTGAAACCTTTTACACTTTAACATATTGAGTACATTTTAAAGCTGTGAAATCAATGAATCGATATACCTTATGAACTGAAAAAATGAAGTAGATAAGAATAACTACTTTTGGTACCATAACAAATAAAATTGAGGACACTATAAGACCCAATTTGACTCACACATTTGAGTAAGCCAATTTAAAACCAATATTTATGAGTAAAGCAAAGCTATTTCATTGGAATACATTAAAAATGTAGCTGTTAAAAAATTGACAATTGTTATCAAGCAATAGCACACATACACTAAGTTGATGTTAAAGCTGAAAAATATTGAAATGAGTAATTGTGATTCTTGAAACTGGTCGGTAGGCTATAATTTTATAATTTTTCTCAAATATTTTGATTGAATTTAACAAAAATATGAAGTTTATCTTAAAAATATACTTAGTTGTATATTTTAGTTAGTTGCATATTTAGTTAGTTTAGTTGTTTATATAAAATTAGTCCAAAACTAATTTTAGGCATTGGTATTTGGTATTTCCAACTCCAAACAATCTAGGAAACTAAAGTTCTGTAATAATTTACTCGCCCTCAAGTTGTTCCATACTTGTATGAGTTTCTTTCTTCTGCTGAGCACAAAAGAAGATATTTTGTAAATGGTCCCAATTGACTTTCATAGTATTTTTTCCATTTTATGAAAGTCAGACAGTTATTCTTTAAAATATCTTGTGTGTGTGTTCAACAGAAGAATGATACTCATACAGGTTTGGAATAACCTGAGGGTGAGTAAATGATGACAGACTTTTAATTTTTTGGGGTGAACTTATTAATAATAATGAACTTAGTTATTACTGTGATATTTACAAAGCCACTGAATTGTTTTTAAGAGTACATTCCACACTATCTTCAGGGTTACCTCATGATAAGCAGGAGGCGGCTCGTAGAACTGTACAGTGCTGTAGTGCGGTGGTCTGTGCAGCTCATCTTCAGACAGAGAGATTGGAATGACGTAGACGGTCCGTTGATCCACGGCTCGAGCTTGAGCCTGCAGATGCTCCACGCGCTCCTTACGAACTCGCTGGAATATTTTACAGAAGCCAGCACAGCAGATTGACAAAAACCCAAAGGTTACAATAGGTACGAAGATTCTGAAAGAACAACGGTTGGGCAGTGTTAAGATACTGCATGAGTGTGAGCACATGTGCTGATGTGATTTTGAGTTGTTAGTGATGATAAAGAACATAAACCATTCATATATCATACAGATGAAGAGAAGATAGAAACTGAATGGACATTTCCAAATGTTCCGAATGCGGAAATAACCTACAGATACATACAGTATCTCACAGAAGTGAGTACACCCCTCACATTTTTGTAAATATTTTATTATATCTTTTCATGTGACAACACTGAAGAAATTACACTTTGCTACAATGTAAAGTAGTGAGTGTACAGCTTGTATAACAGTGTAAATTTGCTGTCCCCTCAAAATAACTCCACACACAACCATTAATGTCTAAACCGCTGGCCACAAAAGTGAGTACACCCCTAAGTGAAAATGTCCAAATTGGGCCCAAAGTGTCAATATTTTGTGTGGCCACCATTATTTTCCAGCACTGCCTTAACCCTCTTGGGCATGGAGTTCACCAGAGCTTCACAGGTTGCCACTGGAGTCCTCTTCCACTCCTCCATGACGACATCACGGAGCTGGTGGATGTTAGAGACCTTGTCACTTCTGTGAGATACTGTAAGAGAATAAAAGAAAATATAATTTTTACATTTTATGATCTAAAAAAAAAGCTATTGCATTTTCACAACTTTCCAAAAGTGGGAAAATACCATTTACATCAGCTTTTACTATGTTGTAAATTGTCATTTAATATGAGGCTAATATACCACAACATATTGGCCCGGTTTCACAGACGGGGCTTAGCTTAAGCCAGGACTAGGCCTTAGTTAAATTAAGATATTTAAGCAGCTTTTATAAAAATGCCTTAGAAGAAAACATTACATGTGTGCATCTTGAGACAGAACAATGGATCTGACTTTTGGAACTGGAAAATGGAACTGACATATTTTAAGATATGTCAGAGCACAATATTTTCAGTTGAGACAGCTCAAACATGCATTTTAGTCTGGGACTAGCCTTAAGCCATGTCTGTGAAACCGGGGGATAGTTTACTAAATGTACATTATTTTGTGTGTGTGTGTGTGTGCATACATACGCCCACACACACAGAAAATAATGTACATTTGTATGGTTTCGGAAATCTGCATGTGTGTGTTCAATTTCACAAAAGAGCATTGAGAGCAGGTATACATACTTATATACTATATATGAATCATCACTCCTCTCCATGGCATTGAAGAAATTCCCAATTCAGCAGCAACTCTGTCAGTAAGTAAATAAATTATATTTGGTGATGACAGATTTTATTAGTCTATAATCATTAATATACATATAATATTGAATTCACTGTGAGGTTTTCAGTAGGCCTATCCAACTCTAACTCAAGCATCATCATATAGCAGACTGGATGGGCAAAAGCTTGATATAATCATCAAATATGAGTCTTTCATACCAAATTTTTATTGTACAGTATTTTGTTCAAATGTATCTTTATGGTAAAACATACAACCCCAAGTAGCAATGTTGGTGTTATTGAAGAAAAAGCTTTTCCGTTCACTTCCATTCATGATTTGTAATTTACTGAAAGCCATGGCCATTGCCGAGGGCCACCAAAGGTCATCTATATAGGATAGCTTACTCAATGGGCCCAAGTGGGCTAAAATGTTGTCCCAGGCTCTGTAAAGTTTAGTGAACACCTTGCTGTAGACCTATATGTTAAGAGCAGATCAGGAGGGCGATGCTTTTGTGTTACACGCACCCCTTCAACACCCATCAAAAACCACTTCTACTGACACCATAAAGCAACAGCTGCAATGTAGGTTTTTGCCAGCAATGTGATTTAGACAACACCTGCCCTTTCCATCCAACAAAGGAATCACAGAATCACAAAACAAAAGAAACCCTTGCAAATATAGAAACGTTTAAGCGGTCGAAAACAAATCACGCCTTTAACACTATCAAAAAGCCTACAGATCAATATATTTATACAAGCCCAGTCACATGTCGGTGATATTCTACTAGCATAAGTGAACATCATACACATTTTATGTAGTTAGTGAAATTATTTCTTAAACCCAGTGAGTATTCAAGCACGTCTCTGAAAAACAAACACAAGTCTTACCTCAAAGAACACGAAGAAGGTGATTACGGCAATAAAGTAGACGCTGAGTGCACTGCTCTGATTTGAGACTGAGTCTTATCTGAGGGAGGGTTTAAAGTGCTGATAGTGAAGTTTGAACACTTTTATGGTGACTGACTGGTGTTTAAAGACACAGTACCTATATCACAGGTGTTTCCTGTACCAGGACATTTTGTTTTTGCAGTACTTCATTAATATCAGCTATTACACTCTCAGAAAAAAGGTACAAAAGCTGTCACTGGGCCAGTAGCCTTTTAAAATGTACCAATATGTATGATTTAGGTACAGATATGTATACATTAGGTAGTAATATGTACTTTTTTTGGGGGGGTACAAATTTATTGAATTAGGTACAAATTTGTTAAAAAGTACCACCCCAGTGACAGTTTTTTTTTTCCCCTAAAAGAGTGCACCAGCAACAATGTGCTTCATTATTTGATTTTATTTACCTCAATTGCCTCATAATTAAAGAACAGGCATTGTATTGCCTATATCATTATATTGCCTCTCCCTGATGAAGTGAAAGCTTCCTTGCAAAGTCCAGGCTTTGGTTTTGGTACAACTGGTGGACCAACATGACCTTTCTGGCAAAGACAGCTGATCAAGGAAGTCTTACTATTTAATCTAGTTAAGATGCCTGCTAGTGACTCGAGTACATCAGTGTTCAAAACAGCTGTGCTGACTCCAAATACACATTTTATCTCCCCAGACGTTTCCCTTTTATTTATGTGAAATAAAGAGAAACACATTTAAGTTTAAGAATAATGTAAAGTTTAATATATTTCACCAACAAGAAATAAGCAAACAACAGTCTAAAGGAGAAAAAATATGAAGTAAATAATACGGCTGCTGGTGCCGATGAGCCAGTTCCCCATGAATTAACTCCTAATCTAGTCAAATAAACCTGCCATTGTATATTATACATTTTGTTGGCTCCTTGACAAACTGCTTTTGTTTTCTCTTTTGTAAATGACTTTGGATAACTAAATGCAAAAATGTAAAATAAACATGTCAAACGAGCTTTGTATAAGGTGCAAAAAGAGTGGACGTTTATAATTGACATAAAACAATTTTAACTTAATTCCCAGACATTTACATTAACAGTTGATTTATTCTATGGACTGTAAATGGTAATTTGGTATCATAAATTGTGTCTGAAATGTGCCATTGTGGTGTACATTTACATTTAATTCACAAACTAGAGCATAACATGTTTGGGGAAAATACTGTATTTGCAAGGGAATCAAGTAAATGTAACTTATCATGAGTAATAAAGGTCTGTAATTAGGAATCTGCATAATATATTATACATATATATTATTTCATTATTTACTCTGCACAATAGCCTATTCAAACAAACACTGAATTAACAAATAACCATTGACTATTCTCCACGACTTTGTGAACTTATCTAATACAGCTAAATGTACAAAAACATTTCTTAATATGTTGTACATTAAGATTATAACTTAAAGTCCTGAGAGATCAATTATCATCATCATTATTTAAGACCAAAGTAAACTTTATAATACAAACTCATCTCAGCTGAAATCAGTCGGCATGTTAATTACATTTGGAATGTTTTAAAACTGAAACATAAATGCATTTCAGCAGCTCCAATCATACAGCTGATTTCACTGTTTCACTTTAGAAATGCGAATACAAGGTGCCTTAGGTCTCAATAATTCATTCACTGACATTCTGGCTTCTTATGGCCAGTTAAGCGGTGGATTCCACATAGTTGCCAGGAAAATATCCCTTTACTCCATTGAGAAAGCCCTCACACCAGCCATCCTCATTCCTGCTGGTGAGGTAGATGATATCGCCCTCCTGAAATACCAGGTCACCTGGCTTGCCTGTGTTGCAGTTATATAGTGCCACCACTTGGTAGGAAAAAGAATTACAATGGAAAATCAGTACCGATAGATATTTTTGATATCTCATGTTCTGAATGTGTCATTACAAAATGATCCATCTTAGATGTCAATACAGTCATTTTCACAATGCTAATTCTTTACCTGAATGAGTTAACATAAATGAGCCTACCTTTCTCCAAATAGTCGGCTGGTGCAGTTATGTCGTAATCAATGGGGGGAGGTAGAGGGGGCAATTCCTCAAAGTTGTCGAAATATTCCAGTGGTGGCGATGGGGGCGGTGCTGGAATCTCAAGGTCTAAATGTGCATTGACACACAAAGTTAACATAAACGTACAAAACTGGCAAAGTGCAAATGCACCATTATGATCATAAGTGTGTTTGAAGGAGATGTGGGTAATTTCCGTGCCACAAGCCACATCAAATAAAATTGTGAAAATTATTAAAATTCAAACATATGGAAGCCCACACTGATCCTTAAACAATGAAAATAATAACAATATATCTCATTTTATAAAATAAAAATAATTATTGCAGTTATTTCGCGATTCCATTTTTTGACACTAGAAATTACACACTTCACCTTCACAGGGATGGTTCACCAAAGACAACAAAAGTCTATCATATGGCTTCAGAAGACTTGGAATATAATGCACCAGTACTATTTTATTTTCCTCTGACCCCACTACAGCGTTCAAATATGTCTATTTTTATTATTTTTTTTGTGTACAGTGTATCATTTTTTTTCTTGTTTTAGATCTATTTTATAGGTCAGCCTATATTGTGCATAAGTTGCAAGGATTATTTTTATGATGCCTTTTTGGTTCTTCTTTGTCCTTTTTGCAGCTAACATGTTTGTATGGACATGATGGTGAGTAAATGATGACAGTCATGATTTTTTTGGCTGAACTATCCCTTTAAAATCACTCGACTCATTTGAGTTTTCGAAAGAGAGATCTAACTTGGCGGAGGATGTAGTTTGAGTGTCCTGCTGTGTGTAGGATGGTGTGATATGAGGTCAAAGTATGTGCTGATTTGACTTGCTGAAGTGCAGACTGGGGAAGTGGCAAATATAAAGGAAGAGAAGAGCATCAGACAGCAATGCACAAAGAGGCCTCACTTACCCAGGTGCTCCAGGCGAGCAGGGATCCTGCACAATGGGCTGAATGAAGCAGGCGGAGCCAGAGGAGGCGGGTATGGAGGGGGTGGGGGTATCATGACTGACAGGTGTTTATCAAGAGAAGTGTGAGGGAACAAATTTGAGATTTTTTTAAAGGCCGAACAATAAAAATGCAATTACTAAACTAAATGGTCTTTGGAACGGTATGAATGGCTAAATAAGAACCTATTTTTGGTGCGTGGTATCAATATATTTGATAACAAAATGAGAAACTGTCAATGAAATCTGATAGGTGGCTTTAACGAATCAGGTCTCAGGAAGAAGTGGGGCCTTACGTGATTGAGCAGAAGGCAGAAAAAGCGAGCGCGTGTACAGCGAGCGAGCGCTGGGGCCCATGCGGACCCTCAGAGACAGCGAGCGAGAGCTAGGAGGATGACGTCGCACCCGTGAGCGGCGAGAGTGCGGAGCTGAGTGAGAAGAGAGAGACAAGTGTGAAAATAAGAGCAAAGAGTATAAAAGCTCACAGAAATAAACTACAGCAACACCAAGATAAAGAGCCTAGATAAGCTGCCTGTAAGACAAAGCAAACATGTAATCGTTCAAACTGAGCATTTTGAAGCGACACACAAAGCATTATACAAAACAAAATACCACCTTTAGACAAACATGTGCTTTTGTTTTGGCATTTTTGTACCTTCAATGTTCTCGTCACACGGCAGAGGCGGTGGGGTCGGAAGATCAAGGCCATCAGGGACTGGTGGAGGAGGCATGTCACTGGGAGCTTCTGGTAGAGGAAATCCATTCTCCTCGGCCACTAGACACAAATTCTCTATTCAATTTTATTACTTTATTGAATTATCTATTTTAAACTACTGTCATTGGATTCTTTTTCTCTGACTTCACTACAGAGTACAAATATGTTTACTGACTGGATTGTATTCTTACAACAAACCTTTATACTTACAGAACATACTTTATTTTTTTATATATTTTATTTTTGTGGATAGTTTATAATTTTTTCTTGTTTTTGGTCTCATACATAACTTTTTTTAGCTGTTTAATGCAGTTACACTACTTTTTAAAAGTTTGGGGTCAGTATGTATATATATATATACAGTGGGGCAAAAAAGTATTTAGTCAGCCACCAATTGTGCAAGTTCTCCCACTTAAAAAGATGAGAGAGGCCTGTAATTTTCATCATAGGTATACCTCAACTATGAGAGACAAAATGAGAAAAAAAATCCAGAAAATCACATTGTAGGATTTTTAAAGAATTAATTGGTAAATTCCTCGGTAAAATAAGTATTTGGTCACCTACAAACAAGCAAGATTTCTGGCTCTCACAGACCTGTAACTTCTTCTTTAAGAGGCTCCCCTGTCCTCCAAATATTGGACAGAGTTGTTTCTCCCGCCTCCTTTTTTCAGACTCGATGCAGATTGAGGACATGAAACAGGAACGAGCACAATTGATAATAAAAGGTCACGAGCCTCCCTCACTGCGATTTATCCATGTTTTAATATGCCTATGGTCACAGAGCTTTTTAGATGGATGCCGAGACTTTTTAGGTCAGGTAAATTCTGCAATCTCTCACCCATTTCATTTGCTTGCTTCATTGGCTGCAATACGCTGTGTTTTCCACCACCTGGCAACCCAGGGTGTTGAAATACTATTGGGTAGACTGACAGTGGTAGGAGTCACACAGACCAAAACAAAAACTGACATTCCGACATGGAACACACATTTGAAAGTAGAATAACTGGCAGTAAAATTGTTTTTTTTGGAGAAACAATTATGAGAACTTAGCATGTTTCCTAAATTTCTGCAAACATATGGCATTTTTATGCTTTAGTACAGTCTCAAAAAAAATTGTATTCAGCACCTTTAAGCTCAAAAAAACGTCCGCCCCCCCAAACTACCCATCACAAAATATCTGTGAAAGTCCATTGAGCACTAAGGCACTGACCTTTAAATTGACATTTATTATATACACAACAAAAGATAAAGTAATCCTTATTAAAAAAGAAATGATCAAGAAAAAAGTGAATTCAAATATCACCACTGAGTGAGAAGTAGTGAATATACAAAAGAGGTGCAAAGTTTAGGATTTTTTTCTATCTTCATTTGGCCTCCTCACATACTCAACAGCCCTCATCAGCTGTTACCATGACAACATCTTAAACAGCAAATACATCAGCGGTTTAGTGCTGTAGGCTGATAGGGAACCCGGCCAATCATAAGCCCCAGAGCTTTCCAAATGATCTAAACTTTAAGAAAACACCATAAAACTAAACATTTCACGTGATATACACATCTGAACTGTACTGGATGATAATCACACCCATTGGCTGAATATATAGATGGTGACAGACGTTAAATTGCGGTTTGAAATGTTAATATATGTGAAAAACTGTATAAATGAGGCTTTTTGAGCCAATCATTAAGTCTGTATATACACACATATACAGTGTATATATATATATTTACACACACACACATATACTGTATGTAAAAGTAAAAGTAAAGGTAAAGGTTTGTTAAAAGCACTTAATTAATGACATTTTCCCATTTTCCGTGACCTAATCTAAAGTGAGAACAATTTATGCTTAATAAGTTAAGAAAGCATTATATAACTCTTTACATATAAGCTAATTAAACAAAAATAATTAAGTTAATTACAGTGACAATTAATGAAGAACTCACTATTTGTATAGAGTCTATTAATTAATAGACTCTATACAAATAGTGAGTTCTTCATTAATTATCTGTTTGAACTCGTTATCAGTATAAAAGACACCTGTCCACAGCCTCAAACAGTCACACTCCAAACTCCACCATGGCCACGACCAAAGAGCTGTCAAAGGACACCAGAAACAAAATTGTAGACCTGCACCAGGCTGGGAAGACTGAATCTGCAATAGGTAAGCAGCTTGGTGTGAAGAAATCAACTGTGGGAGCAATTATTAGAAAATGGAAGACATACAAGACCCTACTGTGAAGCATGGGGGTGGAAGCATCATGCTTTGGGGCTGTTTTTCTGCAAAGGGACCAGGACGACTGATCCGTGTAAACGAACGAATGAATGGGGCCATGTATCGTGAGATTTTGAGTGAAAACCTCCTTCCATCAGCAAGGGCATTGAAGATGAAACGTGGCTGGGTCTTTCAGCATGACAATGATCCCAAACACACCGCCCGGGCAACGAAGGAGTGGCTTCGTAAGAAGCATTTCAAGGTCCTGGAGTGGCCTAGCCAGTCTCTAGATCTCAACCCCATAGAAAATCTTTGGAGGGAGTTGAAAATCCGTGTTGCCCAGCGACAGCCCCAAAACATTACTGCTCTAGAGGAGATCTGCATGGAGGAATGGGCCAAAATACCAGCAACAGTGTGTGAAAACCTTGTGAAGACTTACAGAAAACGTTTGACCTCTGTCATTGCCAACAAAGGGTATATAACAAAGTATTGAGATGAAATTTTGTTATTGACCAAATACTTATTTTCCACCATAATTTGCAAATAAATTCTTTAAAAATCCTACAATGTGATTTTCTGGATTTTTTCTTCTCATTTTGTCTCTCATAGTTGAGGTATACCTATGATGAAAATTACAGGCCTCTCTCATCTTTTTAAGTGGGAGAACTTGCACAATTGGTGGCTGACTAAATACTTTTTTTCCCCACTGTATTTAAAATAAATTTATACTTTTATTCAGCAACGACGCATCAAATTGATCACAAAAGACTGTAAAGACAACTTTAATATTACAAAAGATTTCTATTTTAAATAAATGTTGTTCTTTTTATATTTATCAAGGAATCCTGGAAAAAAAAGTAGCATGGTTTCTATTGTTCTATTGTTTTTTTAACATTGATAATAATAATAAATGTTTCTTGAGCAGCAAATCAGCAAATTAGAATGATTTCTGAAGGATCATGTGACACTGAAGACTGGAGTAATGATGCTGAAAATTCAGTTTTTCCATCACTGGAATAAATTTAAAACACATTAAAATAGAAAACAGTTATTTTAAATTGTAATCATATTTCACAATATTACTGTCTTTACATTATTTCTGACCAAATAAATGCAACAAATCCAGCCTTGGTGAAACATTAAAAAAAATCTTAGACTCCAAAAATTTGATAGTTTAGTCAGTAGATGAAGAGCAGGTTAGGACAAAAACTTTATCATACCTTGATTTAACACGTCACATCTAGCTGGCATGCGTTGTAACCTCCTCCTAACCACCTTTCAATGACCTGCCGTGTTATAGGATGACGCTGAAATCTTCTGGCACAAACTAACCTGTTTCAAGAGGTGGAGCTGGTGGAGGAGGTGGTATTGTCATCAGGCTCCTGGGCTCAGGTGTATTCACTGGAGGGGGCGGGGGGATGTTGGTACAGTCAAGGGGAGGAGGTGGTGGAGGTGGAGGTGGAGGTAGACCAGTCTCCTGTCCATGATCTTGTTCGCCCTCTGCCTCCATCAGTGGGGGTGGAGGGGGTGGTCCTTCATCCAGCAGCGTGCTGATGATGTCAACATCAGGGCTGGTGGGCCAGCTGGGCACTACAGGAGGCGGCACGGCTTTACTGAAGCTCGAACTGCAGCGACGGAAGAAATCCAGTTATGACAAGTGATATAAATGTTATGTTAGAATTATAATCAGAAATTATAAAACACTTTCTGTGCTCTTACGCAATAGACTTGTCATTAAGTGAGGTAAGGGATGCTCCATGAGAGAGAGTGGGTGCCACAGGACACTGGACAGGCTCGGGTGGACGGCTGCCTCGACTTAATCAACATACAGACACAGAAACACATATTGAGGTGTCAGACAGTTAATATTAGGCATGTACTTCTGAATTTCATGCAGAAAGCCACTTAGGACACTTTGCTCTAAAAAGACAGGTGCATGACTCAAGTGCTCATGCTGAGAAACTAAAGTTACCGCAATGCAAACCATGTTGCTTTCAGGCAGTGTAAAGTGGGGAAGTGGGTAGAACAAAACTAAAATCACTTCCTGGAGAAAGGCCCTATAACTGAGAAGGAAGAGGAACAGAAGCCTGAGACATATGGGGTTGATATGAGTAATGTCTGATTTCATTAGTTTTTTTTTAATGAACAAGACATTTTTGGTGGAGGATCTAATCCAGAATAAAAAGAGAAGTGATGACTACATTACAGTTAATCATAGGGTAGCAGTGGTCATGTGGGCAGCAGGTGATGAATAAACACAGGATAGCTGTAGATACTGCATAACAGAATGAAAACGTGCAAATGTCTCGAGATATGTTTTTAAATGTAACCAGCATCACAGCACTCATGGCACAAGATGCTGAAAAAAATAGCCAGACACTTTGCAGTGGTCACAGAATGGCACATATTAAAACAGATAAAATTTTTTGTTTTATTGTTAACTAAAACTATTGAGAATCACTTTCATTAACTGAAATAAAGCTGAAATAAAATAAAAATATTAGAACTTAATGTTGCCTTCACAACTAACTCAAAATCAGTACTAAAATGACTAAAAATTTAAATTTAATAAAAATAAACCTCAATGAAAATATTTAAAAAAAAAACTCAAAATGACAAACGAACCTAGCAAAATGACTCAAATTAAAACTGAAAATGTAAAAATAAAAGCTAATTCAAAATATTAATAAATACTATAATATCTAATAATCTCGTCCTGTGTGAACAGCACTAGACGTACCTCAGCGTGCTGCCGCTCCGTGTCATGGTAGCTGTTTTTAACTGCGGCTGGCCAGAATCCTGAAAACATCAAATCTGCAGATTAGTGTTTTTTGGATACAAGTAACTAAGTTATAATATCCAAACAAACTAAAGACTGACCACCCTGACTCTTTTCTATTAGCATTAGCCAACCTCTCATGTTTACTGTGTTTTTCTGAGAATGCAGAATATATTGAAAACAAAGTAACTGCACATTTATTCCAGGACTCCATAAACTATATTTTCTGGCTAATTACCCCAAAAAGTGTAAACACTGTGGCTCAGTGGTGCTATCAATTCATTGCTGTTTGTTTGAGCAAATCTACACAGCAACACTGGCTCAAGCAATCTGTTTGACTGACCAGTGGGTAGTGTTCAGGGAACCTGTCTGAAATAATTCATCATTATTTTTGTAATACTTTTTAATGAAACTGGTAGCACAGAAATCACACACTTTATACGGCTTTACAGTCAAACATAAAATGAATAAATATATATTTACATCTCCAAAAGTTTTTTTCAAATGTTTCTGTAAGAAGTATTTTACGCTCGTCAAGGCTGCATTTATTTGGTCAAAATACAGTAAAAACAGTAATATTGTGAAATATTATTTAAAAAAAATTAAATCACTGTTTTCCAGTTTAATATATTTTCAAATGCAATTTATTCCAGTGATGGCAAAGCTGAATTTTCAGCATCATTACTCCAGTCTTCAGTGTCAAATGATCCTTCAGAAATCATTCTAATATACTGATTCTCTGCCCAAGAAACATTTATTATTATTATCATCAAAGTTATTATCAATTATTATCAAAGGTGTGCTGCTTAATTTAACAGAATGTTTAAAAAACAGCATTTATTTGAGATAGAAAAAAGTTACAACTGTAACACTGTGTAATACTGTAAATGTCTGTCTTTTATTCTTGCTGAAGAGAGGAGTATTAATTTCTTAAAAACTTACACTGATGTAGTGTATATAATCAATTTATAATTAAAACAATAACATTTCACATGAAAATCTACCTTCTACAAGCATATCAACATGTAAAAATGAGTGTTTGCTTGCGAGTGCATGCAATGTGTTAAGTCTTGGTGTGTGTGTGTGTGTGTGTGTGTGTGCTACGTGATAGACTTAATATAAATGTGTGCTTCAACAGTCTTCTGTGGCTTTGTGCCAATGTACCCGCAAGCCTGACAAGTGCATTCCTGTGAAATTCTTGAAGCTTTGTGTTTGTTTGTCTGCTTACTGCTATATGGACCTAGCGGGGTATCAGTGAGCTAGCTAAACATGGGTAGCACCAATGAATGAGTCGCTGCTTTTCCCACGCTGCTTAGTGGCTGGTAGCCAGCCAACTGTGTGTGTGTGTGTTTGAGGGAAAAGAAGAGTGTAGAGGACGCAGGAAAAAGAGTGATCTGAATGTGCCGCTGCTCTGAGTGTATGTGCACGGTTAATTGATGTCAGACTAACTGCTATATAACAGGATGTGGTCGGGTATGACAAAACTAACAAAAGCTAAACAAACATCGAATCTTACTTTTTGTGAAGGGAAGAAATTAAAAGTTAGATGATGAAACAGCTAAAATTGTATTTCTTAAAATGTCAAATTTTTAATTGTTAATCCAGAGTCATTGTAAATCTGGTCACTGGGTAATCCTGCCGTATCTTGTTCCATTTTGTATTTTACCCTAGGCTACTAAATAATCCTGCGTAGATTTTACACTGTACAATTGTGTACAATCACACTGGGTTAACATTCTTATTTGCATATTTATGATGTTAAAACATTGATTAGTGAAGTATGGCAAGCAGCAAGCATGAAATAAATAAATCCGATCTAATTGTATTGAATGTTTGGATAATACAAAAATGCACATGAGTATTTAATGGGGAAAGCACTGTTAAATAACTCAGTGTAACATTCTAGCGCCTCACTGCATACCTTTGGCACCACAATCTGGAGAGCTAACCATGCTCTGTACCCACTTCATGAAATTATATGTGTGCTCACCTTCATGCCATGGCCAACTGAGTCCAGGCTAGAGAAAGAGATGGGTGCGCGGGAGTACTTGATCTTGGCTTCTTTATTTTTCGCTGGGGGGACAATCTTATGACTGTGTGGAACCCTCTTGGCAACGGTGAAAGCGCCGATCTCTCTGCGGGCTACCTTCTCCCTGTGCATGTCCACTGTCTGTATAAAAGTACAGATATTGGGGGGGGAAATGACAATACAGGAAACAATTTTTGACATTAAAATGAATAAATATTCCCAATCTACATGCCACACTATCATCGCTCATTAAAAGAGAGATGATAAACCTGATTCCTGTCTTTGCAACATTCTGCAGTAAAATATGTTTTTATTATATGTGACCCTGGACCCTGGTCAATTTTTAAATTTTTCAACATTTTTCAAAATCCATTGATATATGGTTTGTTAGGATAGGACAATATTAGGTCGTGATACAACTATTTGAATATCTGGAATCTGAGGGTGCAAAAAAAAAAAAAAAGCTAAGTTCTTAGCTATGCATATTACTAATCAAAAATTAAGTTTTGATATATTTACAGTAGGAAATTTGCTAAATATCTTCATGGAACATGATCTTTACTTAATATCCTAATGATTTTTGGCATAAAAGAAAAATCTATAATTTTGACCCATACAATGTTTTTTTTGGCTATTGCTACAAATATCCCCCAGCGACTTAAAACTGGTTTTGTGGTCCAGGGTCACATATTACGGGGCTGCTGAATGTTTGATTCTGATTGTTGATGAATGTTCTAAGGCAGGGATCCTCAAATCTGGCCCACGAGATCCACTTTCCTGTAGAGTTTAGCTCTAACCCTAATCAAACACACCTGAGCAAGCTGATCAATGTCTTCAGGATCATTAGAAAATCACAGGTAGGTGAGTTTGGTCAGGGTTGGAGCTAAACTCTGCAGCGCATTGGCCCTCCAGGGCAAGATTTGAGGAACCTTTTCTAAGGTGTACATTTATTTTTCAGGAAACGCAGAGCTAAAGTAGTTCTAGGCAACAATGACTGATAAATTATTGTTTTTGATAAATGATTAACATTAAACATAAAATTAAATGCTATGTATTCACATTCATTTTTTATTAATTTATTAAGTAATATTAAATGTAATATGTTTACATGTATTTTATTAACCATCTATTAGTTCACAATGCAGTTAGCTACTAATATGCATTCTAAAAACAAGAATGCTATTAAGCAACCTTGAGCTTAATCTAGTATTTACATCCACCACAACATTAAGCTCATAGCCGTTTATGCTGTTCCAATGGAATCAACTCCCTCGATAAAAGTTTAGTTTGTCATGTAGGAGGAACTGATGTTGTTGCTAAGACATTAGATACTTCCTGAAACACCAGTCTGGTGTTCCTCTGTGAGCCCTCAAATAGAGTGAGAAGGATCACTATTATTCCAGGCCTGCTTGTTACAGCTCTTCCTGGGCACAGGGCAGACAATGGAGAACATCAATCAGGGTTCAAACTTTGTTTCTGAGCGAGAGAACAGTGGCCCTTTCATTCCAAGTCTGGGATCTGGCTTACCCCCGCTTTAGCCCTGCCTCAGGTGACCTGGTTAGGCAGGCTGGGCACGGAGCGCGCTGGAATGCTGTGCTGGAGTGAGAGGAGCCAAGGGAATCGAGGGGGGAAGGAGGGGGCCGTGGTGGCACAGAGTATTATCACCCGGGTGACAGGGGGCCCCAAGCAGTGACTACCTACACTGAGCTTTGGGACATTTTTACAACAGTACTCTGTCCTTATCCACTTAACAGTAGTAACAGCTTTTAATTTTACAGTCATGCTATTTTCTCTTTTAGGAATAATTGAGGCTTTTTCGAAACCCTTCACAGATTCTTGTTCACCTAAAATGTATCACAAAACTGAAGGTCATAATCATTATCATTTAGAAGTCTTATCACCTTCTAAATGAAATTATAGGCATCTTATATACCTAGGATGCAGAATTGTAATTTGAAACTAAAATTTAAAAACAGAATTAAAATGGAAATGGAAAGAAATGTACATAAATGCTGCAAATATAGTTTTGAAGTGTTATACCTACATCACATTAGTTTTAATAAAAAATTAATTTGTATTTAATGTTTATATTTTTTTTATTATATTTAATCATTTATTCTTTACTTTATGGGCTGTGGTGGAATTAATTCAAATGTTGAAGTCAATTTTTTTTATAAAGCCATCTGTCAATGTGATAAACATTTGGTGGTGACGTACAGCAAAATTAAAATGAATTGTACCAGTATTCAATTACTAAGGGAAATAAGGAACCAGCACATGAAAAACTGCTAAATTCAGTGTATCTGAAGGACAACTTCCATTTTTCATGAAATGAAAGACGACATTGTGGTGTCTACATGATAAGACTGAACTACTTTACACTGATTAAAATGACCATGTTGTGGTAATATGATCAAAAAATAACAAACATATTCCAAGTATCTCAAAACATCTGACTGCATATTCCAGTTTCCCTACAAGACAAAGAGGAATGGGGCTGATACCTGTTCGATCTGGTTGATGGAGGACTCTATCTTGCGGAGCTGCAGGGTCTGTGCATCCAGAAGCTTGAGCACATTGGTGGCCATAGAGCTAATCTGATAAGCCACACTAGCCAAGGACTGAGTAGTGAAGGCCTTGGTCTCCTCCAGGGCTTTGGTGGGGTCATTTCCAGACTGCAGAATTAGAAACATCCTTTAATTAAACCGTTAAACACAGATGACATATGAAAGCATGTTTCAACCAACTTCATCTTAATGTACATTAATACTAGCTGTCATGGTGTTGCATGTGATACATGCCCTTAACATCCTGCAGCTAGAAGAAAAGGGAACAAACTTTTTGTGTACAAGTACACAAGCGTTTTTGCTACACACAGTCATTTTCATTTGTTGTTCGTCTTTTCATGGACTTCTATTGTTTTATACTGTGTCAATGATATTAACTATACTTTAAGGCTTAAGCTTATTCCTCAAGCAAACCTTTGAGCATTTTTACATTTTCATGAAGACATTATTTAACGTTTACTATGCCATTTCTGTTGTTTAATCCGCTGACAGGCAATTTCTGGTTTTGCTGTATTTGTGGGGAGCATGCAACGGAAAAAAACGAAAAAAACTTGACCTCACACAAGGTTCGAGTCAGATGCTTTATCTTCTCACTTGTGTGCCTTTCTTCCTGAATGCTGTACAAAAGTATATTTATATTGAACAGCAGTCTCATAAATAGTAGCATGAGTGTGAGCTGAGACCAAACTGTGAGTTCCGCTGTTATAGTCTGTTTAATCTGAAGTTTTACAAAGCGGTAAAGTCAATAAGAATGTAGCCTACTGAGGGACTCCCCCTAAGGACAATAAATACACCAACCTGTGTGGCATTTACCTTTAATAACACATTTGAGTAGGCTACTGTTTGCATACTGACTGTAAAAACTGATTTCTGCATAGACGTGTGTACATGGAAAACTATAGAAAAGCAGCGCAGTGGAAATGCAAAAACGCATTCTGTGCTCAATGCACAGACGTATCACTCAAGTATACTATTAAATAATTAAATTCTTGTTTAGTAAATTACACGTCTCATCTTTTCCCTACCGGTCTCAGATTGAATCTGTGTGAGGGATGTGAAGCTGCTCGAGCTCGTGTGAGTGTCTTACCTGCAGGTAGTTGCTCTCGCAGTAGTCCGCTACTTTGTATAAATTGTTGTAGTTGTCTAAAAGTGCTTTGCGAGCAGAAGGGGCCTCCTCCAGTATTTTTGTAACTTCTTCGGAGTAGTTTTGATCCTTCATTGCGCGATGGAATGACAGACCGATCAAGCTCAACTCCGGAAACCTCCGTGCGATAGCAGCCTACTGTAGTGATATCTGTCAGTCAGACCCATCCGCCAGTGCCTTCCTCTGTCACCAGACACAAGTTCTGCTTTGATGCTGCAAGCACATATCTGCTCAAGGGTTTTGCGAGCATGTGGAAACGAGAACATATTCCCATTTACATTTGCCGTTCTCGACCCGCCGCCTCTGCTCACTCTAGCCCGCCCTCAGCTCACGCTAAGTCGGGGCTTCCCCTCATGCTAGTCCGCTGTGTTTTTCGTTGTGAAACCGAAACTACTTTGTTTGGTCTTCCAAAAGAGGACACGACTAGAAATCAGTGGTTACGTTGTATTTACAACACTTTTCCAGAACAGTTCAACCCAAATATTCAGATGTGTGCAGCACATTTTATGGAGGACTGTTTCCTGATCCTGGTAGAGTAGACTACAATGCCGGCTGTTCTGACTCACAGACTGTAAGTACGTTTTCATATTTAAAGGATTTGCCACTGATGATTCAAACGCAAGTTTTGAGCAGTGTAGAGTAGTGCTTGTTGTTCGTCATTTCTCCGATCACAAATGCAGACAGAGTTTTATGTTTACGCGGCGCGATACAATGCAACGCAACGCATAAAAAGACAGTATAAGTCATTATAATAATTAATTATGTCCCCACTGGATGCAACAAATGCCTCGTTTGTAATGGGTTTTAATGTTGTTGTCTCGTCGCTCTGGCCGGACACGCCATCACAGTATGGTGAGGGACGTAACATTTCCGTCACACGCTTGAGGTAGTGGGCCAATCACAACGCATTGGATAGCTTTTTTTTTGGGGGGGGGCAAAATACATCACCAAGAGTCAAGTCAGACATTCGACAGCAATGAATACCGAAGCACAGGGTAAATGTGTAATGGACGCCTCGCAGATTAATAATGTTTTGATTAAAAGGTAGTTAACATTAAACGTCAGCGAAACCCTAAGAATTCACAACACTTTTTACAATAGTGCTCTCATTATAACATTATATATATGATAGTTATTAATGTCCTGCATTTCTGTTTTGATCAGTAGAATGAAGCATTTGATTGCAGGTTTTTAATCAATGGGATTTAACTAATTTATCTCATATAGAATAAGCTTCGCTATTTATACAACATGATGTTAATTTTTGGACTTATAGGCTATGTGCACAAAATGCCCCGAATGCACATGAACGTGCTTGAGCGGCTCTGAATGAGCTCATTTTGTGGAGGCGTTCTTCACGCAACAACGTGCAGAAACAAGGCAACTAAACTCTAAAACTTCACAGCGTTTTATTATAATAGTGTTCTCATTATAATGTTATGCATATGACAGTCCCAGTCATAGTTATTAATATTCTGCATTGTTGTTTGTCCTGCTCGCGTTGCGCACTTAAGAGATAATCACCGTAGTACTACAATGAAGCGCTTTACTGCAGCGCAACCAAATGCATCTTATACCAGATAAATAATATATACACAATATAAACCGGCTGACATGTTTTGAAATCACTTGTACCCCACCTGATCTTTCTCTCTGCCTGTGTCAGTTTGAGTCTTGTTCAAGTTTTAAATCCCTGCCGCCAAGATGCTCCTCTGTCGGTCACGGATTATGGAAAGTGAAACTTAATTTAAATATAGGGGTGGTTGGATTTATTCACGCACGTTAAAATATTTCTTTAAACCTTTTTTGTTTTCAGATTCTTATTTACAGCATTATCATAATATGTATATTAACTTATTTGGAGAAAACCGGTAGTTCTGTGAAATCAGACATTTGAGCACCCCCCATATAGCCAAAACGGCATGATCATAACACCTCTGCGAATATTCGACTGTGAGATTGGTTGTCGAATCAGGCTCCTCCTATCGAAGCATCGAATCTTCGAATATTTGGGGTCACCCCTAATATATATATACAGTGCACAGCATAAATGAGTACACCCCCTCTGAATAAATATTTAAAAAAATATTTTCTTAATTATCACTAATATAATTAATGGTAAGATGGCAAAATTGAAACATATTAAACATATACTTAATAAAAACATCAAAATATATGCCAATATTTTCTGTAAGATAAGTAAATTAGCCAATTTTGTTTAAATGAAGGATTGCAGAAATGAGTACACCCTAGATTTAATTCAGAAAATGTATAATATTCTACTTAGTATGTCCTCCAGAACTTAAAGTATACTGCTCTGACCCTTCTTGGCACTGAGTGTACAAGTTCATGACATGAGTTTAACTCCTGGACGATGTGGAGTTTTGCTCAGTTCGGCTCTACAGAATCTCTCACAGCAGCTCAAGAGTGTTAAGATTGAGTGAAATACATGCCCACTGAAGGATTTTCACCTTGGGAGAACGAATGTATTCATTGTCATGCTGAAAAAATGCCCAATAATGCAGGGAATAAGGGGAGGGTAGCATCTTCT
>NW_015505670.1:783740-789193 GCF_001515645.1 Sinocyclocheilus grahami
GGCAACTATAGTTGCCGCAGTTTATAGTTGTCATTTTCCTTTTGTAAGTATTTTTCTAGATGTTATCCATGTTTTATTTCTTAATGACATGCAAGCAAACAACCAAATAAAGAATTTCAAGAAAAAAAAAAGGTATTCACTTCCTTCCTGTCACATGAGGCTGTCAAGTTCCTACCCCTACTTCCAGGAAGCATGGCGAAGGCAAACCCTCTCAAAGAAATGTAATTTTCATGTTACTACTAAGTATTTTTTGTTGACATATATATATATCTACATAATCATGAAGGTCTCTAGAATCATTCAAACAAAACAAATCTTACAGGAGATCTATCGTTTTTTGTATACTTAATCAAAAGTCCAAGCGGCAACTATAGTTATAGTAATGGGTGGGTGGGAATTTCCCGTTTTCAAGTGACAGCAGCAGTTTACAAACTTCCGTCAGTCACACAAAAGGAAGAATGGAAAGATAAAGAGCTAACGCATGGGATTAATTGCTGTAGATTATAGTACTCCTTCTAGGCTATTTATACTAAAACTGCTTACGTAAGGGAAAGTTTACCCAAAAATGGAAATTGTGTCATCATTGTGTCATCTTCAGGTTGCAAACCTATAAGATTCTTTCTTCTGTTGAGCACAAAAGATATTTTGCAGAATGTTGGTAACCAAACAGTTAAATGTGTAATTTTCTTTCAGGTTTACCTTTTTTATTATATAGATTAATATATAGATATATTTTCTTCATTCTATTTATTTTTATTTATTTATTTTCAATTAACTTTTTGATATACAATTCCCCGTTGGGGCAACTTAATGGCTGCATTTTGTTCTGCACTATGCTCCACCACTTTAAGACAAATGGATTTGTTTTGTTTTCATATTCAAGAGATTATAAGCTAAATGAAACTTTTTGGGGGTTTGCATCGAATGTTCTTCGACTTTTATGCATGATAAATTTGTTTTTGAATAAAGATTGATCTGTTGAAAGCAGTTATTTTGAGTTATATGCCAAAAGCTCTCCTCCTATTCAAATTTGACATTGAAGTGGTACATACAACATATTTGCTCACCGGCAACTATAGTTGCCGCACATTCAAATACTATTTTCAAGAAAAAAAACTAAAACCTGGGGAAAATAAATGCAGAACATGTTCACATAGGACACTATTAACATGACTGTATGCATGAAACCATTCAGAAAAATTTGGGCACAAATGGGTTAAGTCTGAGAATGATTCAGTGGGCTATAATAACATTTTTAATTGTCAGGAAATTACTTGTCTTTAAAAGTTTTGGTTCAATATACTTACCTGGTGATCAAAAATAGCCTTAAACCTATACACTTAATTATTATTTTTTTTTAGTAACTTTCAGGAGGGTGTACTCATTTTTGCAACACAAAATTGTATCACTTTGATAAGAAAATCTTATTTTGCTGAATAATTTTGGCATTCTTCTTTGGTAATTGATCAAGCAGGCTTGTTGGAACATTACATCGCCAAAGAACCCTAACATGTCTTCTAAGTAAAGAGTAATTGCTGAATTTGTTAAGTTTTAGAGGGGGTGTACTCATTTATGCTGTGCACTGTATGTATATATATATTCCGGAGCTGATCTTGAACGGTCTGTCATAACATATTCAATTAGAAAACGTATGGTAAAATGACTTTTGGACCCTCACTGCACAATATGTAATGTTTCTCTTTTTTCTTCTACATTTCTGTATTTCATGATGATTATTTAAATGTTTTCACAATAAAAGAAAAATACAGTGATTTATTACCATTGTCACTCTGTCTGTTAAAGAACAAAAACATGTTTTAAAGATTAAAAAAAAATTAAATTCAGAAAATTCATTAAGCAGCATATTTATTCGATTTCACCTTGCACAGTAAATGTGTATCAGTATAACTAAACAAATTCAAGTTCTGTGAATATCTGCAGATGCTTCTTCCTTGCTTATCTGCCAAATAAATCTGAATAACACAGTGAGGAGAAACATAGTAGAAATGCCAGCGTAGCAAGCAAGTATAACTTGCAGCGCATAGACAGACTCTGGGTCCGAGATTTGACGCAAAGTCGCAAACGCCCCAAGCGCAGATACACCCCCAATCTGATCTCTGCAGCCAGCTCTCCTTGGAGCCAGCAGAAATAGGAGCCTTTGTCTTCCAGCCTTTTACTAAGCCTTTTACTGTGGTTTGGCGCCAGGACAGGTCAAGACAAGATCAGAGTATGTGGGGTGATTGTGGAAGTGGATGGTGACACCTGAAGAAGATCGATCATCAAACTGAAGGAACTTCAAGAGCTTGTCAGCTCGTCAAACTGTTAGGGAATGGCTGAGGAACCACAGGGAGCCACTGTGTCTGATTTACGCGGATAATGTACATGGAGGTAAATGCTTTTGACGTAACAAAGTCCTCTACGCATCTGCTCCCCTTGGACGTCACAGCGGTCACATTTAGACCATGGCCTGTAGCTGGTGAACACCTGAAACTTTTCCGTTTTTATGCTGATGGGCTCTGCTTCTTGTACTTGAGTCTTCTGTTTGATGTTCCAGGGAAATAAAACTTGACGGACCTCATGGACATCAACATCGTAGCCATAGAAGAATTCACCAGAGGCCGTGCCACAAATATAGTGCCCGGAGTCAACTTTTTGCACCCTGAGAGGTGAGAAGACTAAATAAACGGATGAAAAAGCGACTGCGTAGATCCGACCCTCTCCCAACTTTAGATGATTCCACCACCTTAGTGCCTCATTCATGTTCATGGAGCCAATTTGCTTTTGATAGTACCATACTACTGAAAAAGTCTCCTCTGGTTTACAGTGACAAGGAAGTTCAATGGTTATATCAGCCAGGAAGGCAGCAGTGTCAAAGACAAGAAATGCAGGTCAGGCCATGCTGGCAAAGATGTCCTCCTTATCTTCTGGAGCCTCATAGGCTGAAAGTAACAATGGGCAGATGGCCCTAAAAAATTTTTTAAGATACAAAGGGAAAAAAACAATTGAATTTCAATATGAACTATTTTTGGATGCCATATTTTCCCATTAACGCTTTCAGTTGTGCTGTAATGTCAGTCTCATCATCCTCCACATGTGTCAGACTGGCCTCACAAACCATTGAAGTGTCAGAAGAATCACCTACTGCAACTTGTAGCTTGTGGAAAAGCTCCTCACAGGTTTTTGTTCCGCCTGACTAAGAAGAGACAGGTTCAGGCCAAAACGGCCAGTTCTGGAAAGGCCGTCCAGCACTCCAATCACTATTTCCTCATCTCCTGACTTAAGACACTGTGACAGAATCAGAAGGAACTCGCCTAGAAGACCAAGGCCAACCTCAGTTCTGAAGATTTCCTGCAGAGCCTTGCCTCCCAGACTCACAAGGAGACTGTACTTAATGAGCTTTCTGCAAACCTGCACCAGTCACGGATGAACTCTGATGCACTTCTTGGCTGGATCTCAGATAACTGTGGCTAAAAGTAAATTCAGAATTTAGTTAGTTATACACTTCATTCTCAAGTGAGATTATATATTGTGAGATCTAGCATTGGGACAACATATAGGTCATTTGCTTCATAAAATGTCTCTCCTGGACCTTCTCAGATGAAGCACTTTTGTGCTTTGTGCTAAAAGGAACTGGATTCCATGGCTGCTTTCGATGTGCACCAGAGATGTCCTTTCTGTCAAGGGGCTGTAAGTGAGATGCAAGTACTATATCCCTGAAATCATAACATAAAGCAGTTACAAAACACACCAGTGTTATTTTAGTATCACTGAGATACAAAAATAGTTTTTAGAAATATTTTGAATGTTTTTACAATTTCTGTTTTTATTATCAATTAGGTTATAGTATTTTTTTTTAAATTAATGTTTATTTCAGTTATTTTCCTTTTTTTTGTATTAGGCCTAAGTTAAACTTGCCAATTTTGAGAACTGTTGCCTTGCCAATTTATTTCAGTTAACGTTTATTTCAAGTAACAATTGAAGAGTTCAGAGTTCTTTTTCAAGAGAACTGAAATTTATTTTATCAGATTTCTCCATACCTGCTCTTACTGTTACGTGAAAAGTCACCCAATTTGCTTTTATAGGGAGAACTGGTAATGTTATTTACCTCAAAAGACAGAAATTCAGCAACTGAATATGAGGACAGCTAACTTGCTAGCTCACGCCTCCATATTATCCATAACAAACTGTTCTCCATAACCACACATCTTACGCTATTTGTAACATTCCCAAAACATAAAAAAAGACAAAAATACAATTAATCTACTTTAAAAAGATTAAATTACCGTCATATAGACGTACAGCTCTGATTTTATTTATCAACATCTCAAAAACAGTTTAACAATGTATTTTGTATTTTCTGAATTTATCAATATAATCATCTAGTGTATGAGGTTTAAAAGTTTATTATTTCAATTTTAACTTAAAAGTTCTTACTGGTGTTGAATTCGGTCATTTTAGACCGAACAAAAAAAAGTTTAGCATTTTTTTTAAAGTCGCTACTTCATCGGAATTGTTCTATGTCTTTATGGGAAATGCGTGAAATAAAATCAATAACTCAGCCACAATGCAGTAAAAACACAGACACCAAGAAAGGGGTTTCATTCCAAAACATCAAAAATACTAAACGGACACACACTCACAAACAAAACACTTATACACGCACAAAAATCAACTGTGGCTGTAACAATATGGCAAAATTGAGCCAGAAGACTCAAATAAGAGGTTGACATTTTTGTTATATTTTGATGTTGTGTAACAATGTCTTTCTCTGTTCAAGTTTGACTGTAGTAATATTGATGCAGAAACTGACATTTCAAACAACAAAAAATCTAAACCTTTACAAAAAGTTGTCTTTGAGAATGTCTAAATATATATCCAAATCCACAATTTAAAATTAAGTATGTCTAAATACAATTAGAGACCGTATAAGCCTTTTTATATAGAGCTATATAGAAATCTAGTGGCTAAACCATGGAATTGCAATGTTTTTCTTTTTTTACTCCCACCAGATGGCACTAATCTGCCTTCAAAAATGAATTTTTAAGACAGTATTTTTTAACATGAAAGACAGCCATAATTGAAAAATAAAAGGAATGTTTTTTCATAATGATTGCATAAATAATCGCACCATGAAATTCTCTCAGAATACAAAATATTGAACAAAAATATATCAGTGATATTAATGAAAATTAAAAAAAAAAAAAAAAGTTACATTTCAGGTGTTCAGTCACTTTTGACTGAACAAGTGTGATCCCCAAATGAACAAGGATTAAGACAAAATATTACTATCATGGTAATTATTAAGAACTAACATTTCATGAATACTCTTAAAGTCAATGCATTACTGAATAAATTTAGCTTTCATATACTCATTTGTCAAATGTAAATACTCAAGACAATATTTCTCAGTATTTTCCACATGTACTTTAGTCAAAGAATCAAACTTTTCATAT